>NW_027151063.1:0-93536 GCF_018691715.1 Phytophthora cinnamomi | reverse complement strand
AGATACCATCCCAGACGCTGGTCGCCGCGTCGAGGCTATCGCGATCCGGTGATCCGGAGTCGCCAGATCTCCTTCCAGGAGAGTCTCGGGCTACTGGAAGCAACATTCACCGGGTAAGTGGTTCCGACAAGCCAAGATCACCGGCAAGATCAACAATGAGAAGGCGATCTTACTCCTCGATACAGGTGCCGAGGTGTCCATCGTGGACGCCTTTTCGTAAGGTTGGGTGCTACATCGACAGGAGCCAGAGTAAAGAATGCGTTGGAATTGGTGACAATGTCTACACAACGGAAGGAAGAACTCGGATCATTGAGGATCATTGGTGTATTTCTTCGACCGGGAGGGATCTATCTGGTCCAGGCCTGGTCTAGGTCCCGGCTGGATCTGCCGATGGATCACTCCCTGCCCGACGGAGTCCGGATCCAGCTCAGTGGAAGGCGACAGCTCTACAATGACAAGGCTAGGCTCGTGAGGCTGGATCAGCACCTGCAGCTGGGTGCCGGAGGTCCGTCGACTTCCGCTGCGCCTGCAGACATCGGATCAAGACAAGCTGTGGGTTACACGCGAGATCTGTGGGTGCCGACCGTGATCAAAGGAGAGGCAGAGCACGGTACCTTCAGATCACCAACGTCGGTGAGAAAAGTTGGTGCTGTGTCGCGACGAGCGGATCGGCATGTGGCTCGCGGGCGACCGGATCCCGCGGCTGCAGGGCTTCGTGACCGTCGGATCCCGCCGCTGCTGGGTGGCAGAATCTCGCCCTGCAGGCCACCACTGAAGCCGGGCCCGCGAGAGATCCCCACGGACCCCCCGCCGCCGATGGTTGAGCGTCCCAAGTACCCTGTGCCGCGCGATACTGCGGAGGCCAGATCTCCACGGCGCAGCCCGTTGAAACTAGATCGCGGGACCTGGAGAGCTGTCGGAACAAACCACAACGATCCACATGCCCAGGCGGTCCAGGGTGATGTGCCCCAGGTGACTGCTGAGACACTGTACCTCCAAGCCTTACAATCCGTGGAACCTTCAGATCCACAGTCGGCGAGGCTGCCCAAGACCTGCAAGAGCGCGGATCTCGACACCGAGGACGCGATGGGACCGAGCCAGGGTGATCGGGCCTCGCCGTGACAAGACACAGGAGTCCCACCGCAGCAGCGCGCCCGGGTGCTCGACGCTCGCCATGCAGTGGGAGGTGGTCCCCGAGCCGTCGCAAGCCCAGATCACTCCAGTTGAAGCCAAATCACCCGGTGGTGGGTGGGCCGGGGCGTCTGGCGACAAGACGCCAGATCCGAAGGTGGTGCCAGACAGGTGTGCGAACCCCCCAGGATTTGGGCGCTGAAGGCGACAACGACGTCAGATGACCAAGATCGCGCTAGCGGACATGCCCAGGCCAGATCAGGACCCCAGCAAGCCGCCGAGGACCCCCATCCCCAGATCCATCGAGGACCAGGCGAGGTGCCCACCGATCAAGATCCGACGCTGTACGCGCAAGGTGCCGAAGACCCAGCTGGCGTGGGACGGCGGATCAGCCCGTTGTCCTATCGGAGAGTAATCAGGGTGGTAATCACCCAGAGACAGGGCGGATCTGCTCTGACATATGGTGATAAGGGACAGGACGCAGATCCAGCTGGCACACACGCATCAAGTGATGACCGAGCAGGAAAGGGCAAGGATCTACACGGCGGAATGAGACAGGAGGCCAACCAAGCACCGGGCTCGACGGCCGCTACCCCTTAATGCAGATCGAGCTGCTCGGATCCGGTCGAGGACAGGCAAGTCTGCATCCATGAGATGGCGATTTGCATGCAGAAGACGTCGAAGCCGAGATGGCGGTGCTGCCTGAAGTCACGGTGGGGACGGCGGCGAAGATCGAGGACATCAAGTGGGCGATCCGGAGATCACTCACCGGAGGAGATCGAGCGCCTACGCGGGTTGATCTGGAAGCGCCGACACCTGCTGATCGGCAAAGGTAATGCGTTGCCCCGCCGCCCGTGGCGTAGTTTGTGATATCGATGGGGCGCGAGGCCCATTGCCCAGCGTGTGCGTAAGGTTGCGCCTCAGTTTCGCGAAGCTGTCAGATCTGATCAAGGGTTGCTCGGAGCTCAGATCATCAAGGCCTCGATCTCGCCATGGGCCTCCCCAATTGTGGTGATCATCAAGAAAACGGCGTAGATATACGTTTGTGCATTGATTACGGCTGGTTAACAGTCTAACTAGGCTGATAGTCTACCCAATGCCCCTGATCAACGACCTGCTCGAAGATCTGGACAAGGTACTTGGTACTGTTCTCTTGACATGCAGAAGCGGTTTTGGGTGGTGACCATGACAGATCGGCTCGTGCGATCTCTGCCTTCATCACCCCGTTCGGTCTTTCGAGAGATGTATGCCGTTTGGCGAAGAACGCCAGATCTACCAGAGGATGCTCGATAATGCGCTATATGGGTTCACCCGGATCCCGCGATCTGACAAAAGCGGATCCGGATCCGACGACGATCGAGCAGATTTTGCCCGGAGCATGGTGATCTGACATCAGTGGTCTTCCGCCTAGATCAACGGGAGCTGGCTGGACGGAAGCGAAGTCGATAAGCCCGGTTCGGGCGGATCTGGATCTGGAGCTGTTCGGCCTGGTCGGCCCGGATCTGACGAAGTTCGAGTTGTCGATGCCGGATGAGTGGTGATCTGGAGAGTACGCCCAGCATTTCCCAGATCAAGTGGATCTAGGTCCGACGGACTTGGATCTGTAAGCACGGATCGCCGATTCGGATCGGTGATCCCAGATCGCCGGCCCGGATCTGATATGAGTAGATCCAGATCTAGCGATCGAACTGATCTGCACCCGGCAAGTAGTGATCGGAGAGTTCGATCAAGCCTTCGGTGTTGGACGTAGATCTTATATCGACGACATCTTGGTGACCGCCAGATCGTGGGATCATTTGTGTGAACGGGTGGACGATCTGCTGGAGGCGTGTGACGAATGGAATATCTCTGATTAGTGTGGTGAAGAGCTTCGGGGCAAAGCCAAGGTGGAATATCTAGGCCATAGTTCAACTCAGGCCTGGAGGCGAATCCCAAGGATCTATCTGCCTTGGCGGACTTGCCGTTCCGGGATCACTCAGATCGATGCAGTGGTTCCTCGGAAGCTTAAATTATTACAGTCGGTTTATCGAGATTATGCCGTTTTCCGCTGCGATCTTGTATGAGCTGCGAGGGTGAACTTCGCCGCGATGTCAAGGCGGAAGCTCGGGCCCAGATCAAGGCACACCTGGATCAGCCCACCCCAGATCACATTGGATCACCGAGTCAGGATCTGAGATCTGGTGATCTTGGATCCACGATTGGTGAGACTTCACAACCAAGTGATCTGCACCCCAGCGGCGTTGCGTCGACTCACATGGAGGCGAAGCCCCAGATCAGCGCTGGAACTCCAAGCATCAGGATATCCTGATCTGGTGACCGGATCTGGAAGCACATAATCCGGAGATACCAGATCTGAGCTCTCATAGTCTGAAGACAGGCGTCTGGGCCTGGTGGTCTGGACGAAATCGACCCCGCTGGATCCGAGCTCACCGGGCGTTTGCTAAGCTGAAGAGCAAGGTTGCCTCGACTCCGATCCTGCGACACTTCAATTCTGGTCTACAACCAGTAGTGGTGGTGTATGCAAATGATTGGGCGATCTCGCAGCCCTGATGCAGGAGCATGATGGGATCCACTATCCGGCTACCTTCGTAAAGCCGCACGCTGAAGTCCAATGAACTCAATTATGGGATTGTCGAGAAGGAGGTGTTAGCGTTGCTGCGGATCCTGGATCTGGGTTATAATATGTTGGTGGGCCGCCCGATCAAGTCCTGACCAGGTACTCCACACTGGCGTGGCTCTTCAGATCACCGGGGTTACAGGACGCTTAGGACAGTGGGCCGCCCTGCTCTCTCCGTGGACGCTAGAGATCGTCAAGTGTACCAAGGGCGAAGACGAGATCCTGGGGCGATCGCCGCCAGCATCACACCAGATCACTGGATCAGGCCTTGATAGCGGTGCGCCGAAGAAGGAACCCAGGCGCCAGATCCAAGTCCGATCCCGACTGTACGGCTAGGATGGAGGACGGCCAGCTTCGACGGATCCGCCCGCGTCAAACGTGGTGGAGGCGCTTACGGCGCGATCCTATGGAAGCTGCCCGAGTGGAGTGTGGTAAAGCCTAGATCCGGCTATGCTGAAGGGTTGACTGTCACGAAGCCGAGTACCACGGCCTCCTGCTGTGTATGGACCTACTCGAGGAGAAGATCGGCGCAGGCTGGTGATCTGTGCGACTCAAACCTGGTGATCCGCCAAGTGAGAGGTGAGATCGACTGCAAAGCACCAGGGCTCACACTGCTAAGGCAAAAGCCCTAGATCGGCTGCAGATCTGGCCCGATCACGAGCTGGTACACGTCAAGCGCGACTGGAACGGTAGCGCTGATAGTCAGCGAGCGCCGCACTCCACGCCAAGGCGGGATCCTGGTCGACGAGTGAGACGGATCTGCAGGATCTGGTCACTGAATCGACTCACGAGATATTGGTGGTTAGGAGGAGGAGGCGACTCGGTCGCTCGAGTTTCGCCAGCAACCACCAGATCGAAGGCTAGATCCAGATCCACACCTACCGTCCCTACAAGAGGAGGTAGTGAGAGAGCTGAGGATCGATCGGATCCGGCAAGCTCAGGACGAGGAGGCGTGGATCGCCGGGCTGAAGAAGTATTTGGTCGGGGCGGCGCAAGATCTGACGCAGGATGAGGCCAGATCTATGGCAATATTAGCATGGATTACGAAGTGGATCTGAGTGATCTGTTTGTTCTACTGCCACCCTACGAGGAGATCGGAGGCGGATCGAGATGGACTGATGCGACTGGTGATTCCGGAGACACTCCAACAGGATGTTCTGCATCACTATCACGCGAGTCTGGAAGGTGGCCAGGGGATCGGACGCACGTATCAGAAGATCCGAGATCACTTCCACTGGAGAGGCCTCTATCGGAGCGTGCAGCAATATGTCGGAGAGTGCGTGGACTGCGAGACGGGCAGGACGACCCCGGATCCAGGGTGAGTCACCCGGTAACATCCAGGCAACCTACCCGTTCCAGATCATAGCCATGGATCACATCCCGTCGTTGCCCAAGTCCTACAAAGGTAACGAGCTGCTGATCTGGGTGGATCTGTTCACAGGGTATGTGATCGCCAAAGCTAGCGCCTCGAGAACGGCACAACGATCGCGGAGTCATGCGAGGAGTGCGTGTTCAGGCGATTCGGCGCCAGCGAAGTGATCCGACGACCGTGAGCCAGGGTTTATGTCCGACTCTTCAGATCGTTCACCGGATCTTGGGACAACGACAGCGCGCCACTAGGCTACCGCCCCAGGCCAGCAGCACAGCCGACGCATGGTGCAAACAGCGACCAGGGCACTCAAGATGTACGTGCAGGATCTGGATCAACGTGATTGGGATGATTACGAGAACGGCTTCACTCGCGATCAACACTGCTCAGGATCGGATCCGGGGAACCCGTTCTACCTGGTACTGGGTGGGATCCTAGATCCACCTTGGAGGCGACGATCCCGTTAGGCAGCACTCGACGTCAGGATCGAGATCCTCGGAGGTGGAGATACCAGATCCAGCGCTATTACCAACAGGCACGAGAGCAAGTCAATGAGAAGTTGCGAGAGCGATCTCGGATCGGGCAGACCACCATAACGAAGGATGCACCCGCACCAGATCGAGGTCGGATCCCGTGTCTGGTTATACCTGGATCGCGTCAAGAGGGTATGCTCGGAAGTTGGCGCACCTGTGCACGGCCCATTCCGTGTGGCGGAGAAGATCGGCGAATATGCAGCTCGGATCGAGTTGGCGGTACAGAGTACCGCCTCTTCCGTGGTGCATGTCTCCAAGCTGAAGCTGGTGAAGACATTCCCAGATCGCCCCAGATCCGGCTGACAGTCGAGGATACAGATCGTCTTGATTTCGATGAAGCCTGCTGCCTGAAGATAGCTGGATCCAAGGTCTGGACGAGGGAATACGAGGTGGAGAAGATTACGAACATGAGAACAGGAAAGCGAACTCGTTATGGCGGATCTACAGGGAATTCTTGTGCATTGAGAGAGGGTACGACGAACCGACATGGACTGATGAGACAGACCTCAATTGCGTGCGGTACTCACGATTTCTTGCGGATCGGCAAATCGGAACCGGTTTGGCGTGATGCTAGTCTCATGAGGAGTAGTGAGACAGGGATCAGCTGGAGTAGTTGGTCCTCCAGCGGTGTGAAGAAGGATCTGCAGGGTGGCTGCAGGTTAATGGGATGGGTGATGTATATTGCATGTGGAGATCTGGCGTTGTGTGCGTCAGATGTTGCAAACTGAAGACTGGTACGGTGATAATGCTCGCCTAAGGTCCCAGATCACTCAAGACAACTCGAAGCCGAGACGCGAAGATCAGGTGGATCTGGCGCATATGGATCTCGTCAAACGGATCTGGGATGAGTGGATCCGGATCAAGCTTATTCAGGTCTTTGCTGCCCGTACTGCGTGGATCCGATGCAAGAAGGGATAGATCACGTGACCCCGGATCTGAAGTGGAGCTGGATCAGGTGGATCCGGATCCAGAAGCTGGAATATGTCGGAATGAGGTGGATCCGGATCTGAGGTGAGACAATGTGAAGCAGTGCAAGCTGGGTACAAGACGGCGATGACCGATCTGAAGGTCGCTAGACGAGGGTGGAACATGTCGATATGGCAAAAGCGGTATTGGTGGAAGAAATAAGACATGCAAGCTGGATCTGGCCTGACAGGGGGGAGACTTCAACGATCGGGTAGTGGATCCGGCCAAGATCCGAGGCGACTCGAAGGGTCCGGCCCCTACTCAGCGTCAGCAGTGTGACACCGAAGAATTTGTCGGTGAGGCGTGCGATCTGGCGTGCTGGGTGATCTTGAGGGCTGTCGCGGTAGTGGTTGCGCCACGAGTCAGCACCGTTACACTCGTCAAGAGCCTCCAACAGATCGGTGGGCTCGGGGCGGTTGAGACGACGGTTCTTGATATTGGCTTGACGAGATTCGTATCCCGGATACCAGATCACGGACTCGTGGCGGCGGGGAAGTGGAGGAAGAAGGAATCCAACAGGATGTCTAGATCACCACCCCTCTCCTGCATGGCCACTATCAAGACCTGCAGAAACCCTTTCCAGCGGTTCCCGGCGTGCGATCTGCGATTGTTGCGCTCCTTGTGATACACTTTCAGCCAGGGATAAGCCTTCGCCGAGCCGGTAAGATCGGAAAGAGGCGTGGATTCCCAGTAGGCTTGACGATTTGCCTTTTCGTAACTCTGGTATTGCCGGATCGCGAGTCCAAGCCGGCCACCAACATCCGTCTCAAAACGAGATCGCGCCATCTGAGTTCTCAAGAACTTCCCAGGGGCGCGTGGCTGATAGAGCTCGTACGTTGTTCTCCGTGATCAGCTCCCAGCAGAAGTCGGTGTCGGCGACTTGAGGCCGATCTTCTGCCAACTCGAAATAAGGGAAGATCCAGCCCAGCTGAATCGGCAGGACAGGGAACAGCGCCTGGATCCGCATTGCAGCGAGGGTCTCGTTGTCGAGCTCCTCTGAGATCCAGGGATCTACGTCCGCCTGGATCAAGATCCGAGGTTGCGCTCGTCCAGGGATACATTGCGCCTCAGATCCGAATGGAGCGACCGGTGCTAGTGGATTACGGGCGGGACGACGCCGATTAGCCGGGGCTGGGTTTGGCCCTCGCGGATCCGGATCCGGGTTGGTACCAGGAACCTCGTCATCGTCGGATCATCATCCGGGGATCCACCGGATCCGCCGATCACGGTCCACGCCGGGGAGACGCGTGCTGACGCGACGCTCGGCGGATCGGGATTGAGCCATCGCCTGCAGAGTCTGGGCTTCGAGCAACTCGTTGGTGATCTGGGCGGTTTCTTCATCCTCCTCTTCATCATCGTTGGTACCGCCAGTGCCGCTGGTATCCTCGCCTTCCTCCTCCTCGTTCTCGTCGTCAACCTTTCGGCCGCCGGGTGTGTGATCTTCTCGGGTCGTCCTCGTCGTCCTCTACGAAGCCGCCGTCATCGTCGATTTGGCCTTCTTCAGCCAGATCGTCCTGATCCGGGTGGTGCGCTGGTTCCGACCCTGATTGATCTTTAGCCATCTCGACGTCGGAACGCCCGGCCTGGTTAGGGCACGGATCAGTGGGCGCTCGCCTGACGTGCTGAATCGCGATTCGCCGCAGTGGAGTCACGGCGAGCACGTTTCGAGGGCTCCGGATCGGCGATCCGCCACTTCGCTGGGACGCTTCTCTTCCTGATCTGGGCGCTTGCTGCTTCAGCGGAAGATGCTCTGGGGCAGGCTGATCTGGGATCTCGCCGGCGCTCTGGCGATCTCTCTTGAGGCTGAGGCAGCTCTCGAAGTGTAGCAGGGCAAAGCCGCCGGATCTCCCAACTCGTCGGAGGAGAAGGTCGTGCACCTACTGCAGTGACCACGATCGCCAGAGCGTTGGAGAGCAACGTCATGCTCCAAGCGGGAGCATTGCGATTCCGCTGTAGAGTGTCATGCCAGTCCTGAAGGCGTTCATGTTGCTCCCGGATCTGATGGATCTGGCTCTCAAGCAGACCCACAGTCCGCTCAGCAGTGTCCAAACTCACCCCTGTGCGGCAGATATGCGTCAGTTCACGGCCAAGGAGTTTCACGCCAAGACGGAGGAACGTCGGAGATCCTCGAGCTCAGATCGTGCGCGATCTGCGTCCAGTATAGCGTTGTCCCGATCCTCCACGGTACTTATCAGATCCGCAGTGGCTGCACTTGGTGATCGAGCGGTGTTGAATCGGCTTGTGTCTGCCGGAGGAGCGCCCGGACGCCTTGCAGCTCGTCGCGGGTGATCCCAAGCGACGGTCAGCCTCGGTGGATGCAGCTTGGGCCCGATCCCCTCTTGGATGAGGCGATCTCGCTCCTGCACCAGATGATCTGGGGCGGAAGCAACGGGGCCGCCCGATCTCGCTCATGTAGGGCGTCCTCAGCGTGGTAGAGGGCCTCTTGCGCTCGGATCGTGACACTCTCAGCTAATTCACGCGCATCTTGGGCGTGGTCGATCTGCCTGTCCAGCGACCTCTGCTCCTCGTGGAGATTATGGATCTCGGCGCCAGCCAACTCTACCTCACTCGCGAGATGGTCATTGTTGTCGCGAAGTCGATCTCGCTCCTGCGTAAGCCGAGCGACCCGACGTCCCAGATCTTGGATCTCTGCAGTTTGCTGCGTGATCTGGCTTTGCAGGCTCGCGACCTGCTGGGCATGGTCCCCACTCCGTCGCTGCTGGCGGAACGGAGGCCGGAGCCTCAGAGTGGGAGCGTTGGAGTTCCTCACCTTGATTCTTGTAAAGGCGTTCCAACTCGCGCAGTTCGTGAGTCTGCTGAAGCAGCGTTCGAGAGATCTGGGTCCGCTGACGCTCGGCCGTGTCGCGGGCCGCCGTAGCTGCTCGGAGATCCGCGACGAGCTGACCGAGGAGTAGAGAGAGCCCGGTTCAAGCGACGGAGTTCTTCAGGCGTGGCGCCGGTCGGAGCGGTCGATCCGGGTGGATCCAGATCCGGGCGGTTACGCAGGGCTTGATCCGTGCGCTGGCCAGACGACTTGCGGTCGGGGCCGGACATAGGGAACACTAGCGCGCAGTGGGCAGAAATCAAAGGTGCCCGCGAGTGATGCCGTTGTGCGGCAACAACTACGCGCAGGAGGCGATTGTGGAGAAGCGAATTCCGGAAAGGGGTGATTGGGAGCAATCGGCAAAGATGGATCTTGACGGAGTCATTATACCGCAGTGACACCCGAGAAGCCAGATCGAAGGGATCTGGTGATGCGGTGGATCGAGGCTGTCAGATGTTGGCGTCAAAGGGACTACTGGAAATACTACAAGATGACAGAAGACGTCTCATACGGCAGAGGGCCAGATCCGCACTATCGGAAGTGGTTGGATCCAGATCACATGTACCCATGTGATCCAGACCCGAGTCACCTGTACACGGGCGGATCTGAGCTTCTGAGGGATGACTAGGATACGCTGCGGTGGATGGAGCTTACGCCAGCCGAAGGACCCAGATCAAGACAAGTTAACCCAGATCAGGGACGATGGGATCCGGATCACATGTACCCATGTGGATCCAGATCCAGATCACATGCACCCATGCGGATCTGGGCCTCTGAGAGGTGGCAATGGCAAACGAAGTGGGAAAGGAGTTGCGACGACCCAAGGACTCAAGATCAGCGAGGATCAGCGTGGATCAAGCGGATCTGAGAGGTGGATCCAGATCACATGTACCCATGTGGATCTGGATCCGGATCTCGTACGCCAGGGCGGATCCAAGCCTCTGGTAGACGGCTAAGACGAGGAAAGTGAGGAAAGGAGGTCGCAGAGCACAGGGACCCCAGATCACGCAGACCGCCCAGATCAAGGCACTTCGGAGATCAGCGGATCTGGATCGAATCAGGTGGATCTGGATCTGCTGGGGATCTGGGATCTGGTGATCTGGTGATCTGGGACTCAGTGGGTGATCTGGTGGCTACAGCTCAACGGAGGGAACAAGCGACGATGCAGTGAAGGTAGAGGTGGTCCGTAGAGCCGGCAGGTACAAATGGGAAGATAGTTCGGATTGGGTGATGGATTTTGGGATGGGATTGGACATAACCATAAATGAGAGCTCGAATTTGCCTGGAGCGTGCTCAAGTGGTCTACTGCGGCGGGGAAACACATATTGGCCCCGCTCGTACGCTGTGGATATTGGATTTGGCTCCACACGCACCCCAAGACTACCAAGCGCCAGCAAGGGCCCTCACCCCCAAAGAGTCTAATTTGCCTTGGACAACGCAAGTCCTTCGCCTTCGCCTGGAATCGGATCGACATTGGCCCACCAGAAGCAGCAAGGTACTGGGTAGGATCTAGTGTTGGTTGAATAATCTGGATAATATATTGGCCAGATCAACCTTCCAGTGAACTCCCTACAGGTGCGATCCCAGATCACCCGGAGTTAACTACTTGGCCGGGTGATCCAAGACTCTCAACTACCTGATCCCGCTATAGGAAGCGGCAAGTACGACAAAGGGCGACCTACCAAGTCGCAACAGGGCCTACAACACACCAAAGCAACCACTCGGCCGGATCCAGATCCAGGCCGCCAGATCCAATGGGAATCGATCTGGACCAAGAACCGCGAGCAGAGTGAAGATTTCCGCGCTGCTCCACCGGATCCCCGCGTCTCGCCAAGACGTTCCTACTTCAACACTTGGACTCTTCAGAAGTTACCAGAGGAGCAAGATCCAGCCCTACCGACGGGTACACAAGGTGAGGAGTTCAGCACTGATCACGGATCATCGGAGTACCCCCTCCGTTAGTCGGTGTCCGGGCGCTGTTGGGAAGTTGGATCTAGCAATCTCGCAGATTTTGCTGATCCCGCTACACCACAGTGCGACTAGGGGCATTGATTCGCTGACTACGCCACGTCGACATAGTCTGTGTTGGATTCATAGTCGGAACTGAGTGAGCGATCTGAGTGATCGCTCACGTTCGAGTAGTCGTCGGTGGTGACTCGGCGGTGTGATATAATTGACATACGATCTTGCCAGGCGTCGTAAAGCTCATCGACTGATGCTTCGGCCACGGTGACTTGCCTGGCATTGCGGTCATCACGACGGTTTCGGCTGTCACCCCGGCGATCGTCCCTATCGCTTCGACGATCGTCACGCCTTCTGGGGTCATTTCGTCGACGTCCTTCACGCGCTGGTTTACGCGCGCCGCTGCCTCGGTCTCTGCGTCTGCGGTCGGCGGCCATAGTATCATTAATGACCGCTTCCACCTTAGCGATATTGTCGAATCGCTGGGGAATCAGTTGTCGAACTAGCCGTTCGTCACCGTATCGAGGAAGCGTTGACGCCTCGCCGATAGGACTGCCGCCGTCTCATTACATTATTTTTTCGCCGCGTGGCGTAGCCATTTAGGCGCAACAGGTAAATCACAGATGTGTTCGTCCTCATCCCGCTTTGGCGGTGTAGTATCGGTCTTCAGATGTTTGATCGTGCTGCGAACACAGTAAAGACATCAAACGCCTTCGCACAGCAAGGACCACCTGCATGCGCGTCTTCCGGAGCTGGCGGACCCATTGCTGGCGCCGCCCTCCATGATCAAGTTCCGGCGCTCCACCAGCGGTTCTGCGAGTGTTCGTCTCCCTCCATTTTCATAGATGAAGTTCTTGAGCCACCGCAGTGACTCGGCCTCCTGCGGTTGTGGGAATCCCGGAGAACTTCGACAGCTTGTTGAGCGAGATACTTCTCCATCCGCGGGCCGGAACACAGATCGGGATCCTGTTGCTTCCAGTACCCCCTGCGGCACCTCCGGATCCAGATCCACGGTCACCGTCGTGCGTCGGATCTGCAAAGTCGTCGACTTCTTGATAGACTTGAGATCGCAGCAGTACGTTTCCCATGTAGATCACGTGTGTATTACCTTGTAGATCTGGTCGCTTGCTAACTTGATCTACCGATGTCTTGTTCACAAATGCATAGATGCAATACCTAGAACGCTCGGCTCGTACCGGATTCCAACCCGGCGAGCGTCCTAGTTTAACATCTTCGGCTTTCTCTGGTAGCATCCCCGCGCTTGGTCGGGTTGTACCACTGGCGGATCCAGTTGTAGAACTCCTCCATTGGGCACTTGCCCATGTCGTGGAGCTCCCGCACCCGCGGCACACAAAGAGGCAGGATCTGCCGGGTGGCCTCTCTTGCCGCACTTCTGGCAAGTCAAGCGCCTCCAGCATCCAAGCTCCGTGTGCTTCCGGGATCCGCAATGCGAGAGCAGCGACTGCGATCGGATCCGTCGGCATGGACTCTGGATCTGTGGTCACGAGGCACTTGATCTGCTGAGCGGCGTTCCAGTTGGCCCGGATCTAGGTATTCGGCACTTGCTCGGCTTGTGAGGTTGTTCACCGCCCCAGCCATGTAGATCCGGCGGTAATCGTCCCGTCCGAGTCAGATCCGTCTGAACTCTTGAGTCGGATCCGGAGTCGGGGCCTGGATCTGGACCGCTCGCACATGTTTCTGCTGGGACTGCCGGTGCGGGCGTCGCTGAGGCCTTCTGCCGGTACTTGCTGGATCCAAAATGCAGACTTCTTCATCCGGTTCTTTGCTCGATCCAGCGCGCGCAGGACTTCTTCGAGCTCATCCGCATCTGGAAGTCGCAGCGTCAGCCGATCGGCCAGATCCTGATCTCCCAAGGTTTCAAATGAAGTGATCCACAAGTTCGCGCTTTCTTGGGTCCACCGTCCTTGATCTTGAGTCTTGCACGCAGTCCAGCTGACATTCAGCCGATGCAGGTACTCCAGCGCAGACTCATCAGATCGCTTTGCGAGCATGGTAATACTGGCGGGCTAACGAGATCCTGAACCCACAGTACTGGATCTGGAGCTGTGGAGCAGCTCCGACCACTTGTTGCGTGTGGATCGTTAGCTGCCGGTACCAGTTCCTCGCTGATCCGGATAACAGATCCGCGAAGGGCACTTTTCTCCGTCGGATGCTTGATCGCGTAGGAACGCCGACTTCACGTTGCCGACCCAAGCTCTCGCGCGATCTTCGTCTTGGTCTTTACCAGAGAACTCCTTGAGATCCGAGATTGCCGATCCGGACGCGTTGAATCATGGTGGATCCGGTGGATCCGGCTGTGGTTGTGGCGACAGCGGCGCGGCTCGGTGTCGGGAAGTCGAGTTCGTCGGGATCGTACTCCAATGAGAGTGATCTGGATCCGGCGACTCGGTGGACTCCATGTCGACGTCCTGCGGACAGGGTTCTGGATCGCTTGGGTACCGGCGTCTGTTGCTCCCTCAGGAAGGGCGGCTCATCGCGGCTGGAAGTGGGACTCCAGCCTGCCAGTCGATTCGTCGGAGCCGGATCCGATCGCCGTGGTGGCTTGATCTGCCTGCTTGCCGCCTGCTTCCTGATCCAGATCGAGGGTGATCTGGCGCTGGGCCTTGATCGAGCTTGGAGCATCGATGCGCCAGACGGTCCGAGCGACATACGTCGTGGTTCCTGATGAAGTGTCGGATCCAGCTTCCGCGGCAGACACGAAGGGCGATGACGTCCGGCAGCTTGTCGAGTCGGCCTTGGTGGATGCTGATCCGGGATCTGGGACCATCGGCACCGATGTCGCCGGGATCTCACCCACCAAGACCCTCAGCTTGTCGAAGTGGCCGAGTCGAGGCTTGATCTGGTCCAGATCCAGATCGAAGAGATCGTTTGATCAAACTGTCCCGCCACAAGTCCGGTCTCCTTCAGCAGATGCATCAGGGTTCTTCGCCGCGACCAGCTTGCTGTCATCCGTCGCGGAGCTGCGATGGGGCCTTGAAGGTGTCCGATCTGCTTCAGATCCAGGATCCGCATCACTGGATCTTGACGATGAAGTCACGCAGCTCCGCACGGCGGAACGCGAACTCCAGAGCGGCTTCCGACCATCCGGATCCGGGATCCTTGGGGTCTTCTTCGTCCAGATCCGGGCCTTCATCTTCCTCCGCGCCGCCGATGTTCGGCTGGTCGTGATCGAGCGGCTTGGGCAAGTGGAGGGGTGTAGGGAAGTTGCTCACGTTTGAGCTTAACCGGTGAATCAGCAACATATACCGATTTGTGCCAGCCTTGGTTTGTTTTGTTGGTGGATCTAGACTCACGTCTAGATCCACCGGGGTCCCCTGAAGGACCTGGGAGGAGGTTGAGGTTTGTCTTCCAGATCCGGATCCGGATCTGCTTCTTCCGTCGACAGAGGTCCTCCCAGCACTCTGTCGATCCGTGGATCTTGCTTCATTCAGCGGCGCCGTCGTCGATCCCAACTCCGATGACGCCTGGTCCCTTGTTCCATCCTCACTTGAACTTCTTCTTGGGACTCACGGTGAAATCCCGAGTCACCAGAAGATCCGGGCACGCGCACCATTGTAGTGTATGGGATCAGCAAAATCTGCGGAGATTGCTAGATCCAACTTCCCAACAGCGCCCGGACACCGACTAACGGAGGGGTACCTGATGATCCGTGATCAGTGCTGAACTCCTCACCTTGTGCACCCGTCGGTAGGGCTGGATCTTGCTCCTCTGGTAACTGCTGAAGAGTCCAAGTGTTGAAGTAGGAACGTCTTGGCGAGACGGGGATCCCGTGGAGCAGCGCGGAAATCTTCACTCTGCTCGCGGTTCCTGGTCCAGATCAAGTGACTCCTGACTTGATCTGGCGGCCTGGATCTGGATCCGGCCGAGTGGTTGCCTTGTGTGTGTTGTAGGCCCTTGTTGCGACTTGGTAGGTCGCCCTTTGTCGTGCTTGCCGCTTCCTATAGCGGGATCAGGTAGTTGAGAGTCTTGATCACCCGGCCAAGTAGTTAACTCCGGGTGATCTGGGATCTGCACTTTGTAGGGAGTTCACTAGGAAGGTTGATCTGGCCAATATATTATCCAGATTATTCAACCAACACTAGATCTGCTACCCAGTACCTTGCTGCTTCTTGGTGGGCCAATGTCGATCCCGATTCCAGGCGAAGGCGAAGGTACTTGCGTTGTCCAAGGCAAATTAGACTCTTTGGGGGGTGAGGGCCGCTTGCTGGCGCTTGGTAGTCTTGGGGTGCGTGTGGAGCCAAATCCAATATCCACAGCGTACGTCGAGCGGGGCCAATATGTGTTTCCCCGCCGCGAGTAGACCACTTGAGCACTTCCAGGCAAATTCGACTCTCATTTATGGTTATGTCCAATCCCATCCCAAAATCCTATCACCCAATCCGAACTATCTTCCCATTTGTACCTGCCGGCTCTACGGACCACCTCTACCTTCACTGCATCGTCGCTTGTTCCCTCCGTTGAGCTGTAGCCACCAGATCACCCACTGAGTCCCAGATCACCAGATCACCAGATCACCAGATCCCCAGATCCAGATCCACCTGATTCCCAGATCCAGATCCCCTGATCTCCGAAGTGCCTTGATCTGGGTCGGTCTGCGTTGATCTGGGGTCCCTGTGCTGTTGCGACCTCCTTTCCTCACTTTCCTCGTCTTAGCCGTCTACCAGAGGCTTGGATCCGCCCTGGCGTACGAGATCCGGATCCAGATCCACATGGGTACATGTGATCTGGATCCACTCTCCCCAGATCCGCTTGATCCACGCTGATCCTCGCTGATCTTGAGTCCTTGGGTCGTCGCAAACTCCTTTCCCCACTTCGTTTGCCATTGCCACCTCTCAGAGGCCCAGATCCGCATGGGTGTATGATCTGGATCTGGATCCACATGGGTACATGTGATCCGGATCCCACCGTCCCTGATCTGGGTTAATTTGTCTTGATCTGGGGTCCTTCGGCTGGCGTAAGCTCCATCCACCGCTTAGCGTATCCTAGTCATCCCTCAGAAGCTCAGATCCGCCTGGGTACAGGTGACCCGGGTCTGGATCCACATGGGTACATGTGATCTGGATCCAACTACTTCCGATAGTACGGATCTGGCCCTCGCTGCATGTAGACGCCTTCTGTGTCATCTTGTAGTATTTCCAGTAGTCTCCCTTTGACGCCACACACATCTGACAGCCTCGATCCACCCACATCATCAGATCCCCTCGATCTGGTTTCTCGGGTGTCACTTCCGCGGTATAGTGACTCCGTCAAGATCCATCTTTTTTGCCGATTGCTCCCAATCACCCCTTTCCCGGAATTCGCTTCTCCACACGCCGGTACCCCAAGCGATCCAGAACCCTGGCTCACAGGACGTCGACATGGAGTCCACCGAGTCGCCGGATCCAGATCACTCTCATTGGGAGTACGATCCCGACGAACTCGACTTCCCGACACCGAGCCGCGCCGCTGTCGCCACAACCACAGCCGGATCCACCGGATCCACCATGATTCAACGCGTCCGGATCTCGGCAATCTCGGATCTCAAGGAGTTCTCTGGTAAAGACCAAGACGAAGATCGCGCGAGAGCTTGGGTCGGCAACGTGAAGTCGGCGTTCCTACGCGATCAAGCATCCGACGGAGAAAAGTGCTTGACCTTCGCGGATCTGTTATCCGGATCAGCGAGGAACTGGTACCGGCAGCTACCCCGATCCACACGCAACAGTGGTCGGAGCTGCCCGCAGCTTCCAGATCCAGTACTGTGGGTTCGATCTCGTTAGCCCGCCAGTATTACCATGCTCGCAAGCGATCTGATGAGTCTGCGCTGGAGTACCTGCATCGGCTGAATGTCGCTGGACTACGTGCAAGACTCAAGATCAAGGACGGTGGACCCAAAGAGAAGCGCGAACTTGTGGATCACTTCATTGAAACCTTGGGAGATCAGGATCTGGCCGATCGGCTGACGCTGCTGCGACTTCCAGATGCGGATGAGCTCGAAGAAGTCCTGCGCGCGCTGGATCGAGCAAAGAACCGGATGAAGAA
This sequence comes from Phytophthora cinnamomi, assembly GCF_018691715.1. NCBI lineage: Eukaryota > Oomycota > Peronosporomycetes > Peronosporales > Peronosporaceae > Phytophthora > Phytophthora cinnamomi. Next base: position 76,095 of record NW_027151063.1, on the reverse strand, counting down.
GTCTGCATTTGGATCCAGCAAGTACCGGCAGAAGGCCTCAGCGACGCCCGCACCGGCAGTCCCAGCGAAACATGTGCGAGCGGTCCAGATCCAGGCCCCCGACTCCGGATCCGACTCAAGTTCAGACGGATCTGACTCGGACGGGGACGATTACCGCCGGATCTACATGGCTGGGGGCGGTGAACAACCTCCACAAGCCGAGCAAGTGCCGAATACCCTAGATCGGGGCCAACTGGAACGCCGCTCAGCAGATCAAGTGCCTCGTGACCACAGATCCAGAGTCCATGCCGACGGATCCGATCGCAGTCGCTGCTCGCATTGCGGATCCCGGAAGCACACGGAGCTTGGATGCTGGAGGCGCTTGACTTGCCAGAAGTGCGGCAAGAGAGGCCACCCGGCAGATCACTGCCTCTTGTGTGCCGCGGGTGCGGGAGCTCCACGACATGGGCAAGTGCCCAATGGAGGAGTTCTACAACTGGATCCGCCAGTGGTACAACCCGACCAAGCACGCGGGATGCTACCAGAGAAAGCCGAGAAGATGTTAAACTAGGACGCTCGCCGGGTTGGAATCCGGTACGAGCCGAGCGTTCTAGGTATTGCATCTATGCATTTGTGAACAAGACATCGGTAGATCAAGTTAGCAAGCGACCAGATCTACAAGGTAATACACGTGATCTACATGGGAAACGTACTGCTGCGATCTCAAGTCTCTATCAAGTCGACGACTTTGCCAGATCCGACGCGACGGTGACCGTGGATCTGGATCCGGAGGTGCCGCAGGGGTACTGGAAGCAACAGGATCCAGATCTGTGGTTCCGGCCCGCGGATGGAGAAGATACCACATCCCAGACGCCCAGATCCGGCCGCGTCGAGGCCTATCGACGATCCGGTGATCCGGAGTCGCCAGATCTCCTTCCAGGAGAGTCTCGGGGCTACTGGAAGCAACATTCACCGGGTAAGTGGTTCCGACAAGCCAAGATCACCGGCAAGATCAACAATGAGAAGGCGATCTTACTCCTCGATACAGGTGCCGAGGTGTCCATCGTGGACACCGCCTTTGCTCGTAAGGTTGGGTGCTACATCGACAGGAGCCAGAGTAAAGAATGCGTTGGAATTGGTGACAATGTCTACACAACGGAAGGAAGAACTCGGATCAAGATTACCTTAGCAGGATCATTGGTGTATTTCTTCGACATCAGGGTAGGTGATCTATCTGGCCAAGAAGCTATCCTGGGCATGGACTTCATGGTCCCGGCCGGGATCCGGCTGGATCTGGCCGATGGATCACTCTGCCTGCCCGACGAGGTCCGGATCCAGCTCAGTGGAAGGCGACAGCTCTACAATGACAAGGCTAGGCTCGTGAGGCTGGATCAGCACCTGCAGCTGGGTGCCGGAGAGTCCGTCGAGCTTCCGCTGCGCCTGCAGACATCGGATCAAGACAAGCTGTGGGTTACACGCGGAGATCTGTGGGTGCCGACCGTGATCAAAGGACCAGGCAAGACACAGTACCTTCAGATCACCAACGTCGGTGAGAAAAAGTTGGTGCTGTGTCGCGACGAGCGGATCGGCATGTGGCTCGCGGGCGACCGGATCCCGCGGCTGCAGGGCTTCGTGACCGTCGGATCCCGCCGCTACTTGGAGTGGCAGAATCTCGCCCTGCAGGCCACCACTGAAGCCGGGCCCGCGAAGGCAGATCCCCCACGGACCCCGCCGCCGCCGATGGTTGAGCGTCCCAAGTACCCTGTGCCGCGCGCGATACTGCGGAGGCCAGATCTGCCACGGGCGCAGCCCGTTGAAACTAGATCGCGGGACCTGGAGAGCTGTCGGAACAAACCACAACCAGATCCACATGCGCAGGCGGTCCAGGGTGATGTGCCCCAGGTGACTGCTGAGACACTGTACCTCCAAGCCTTACAATCCGTGGAACCTTCAGATCCACAGTCGGCGAGGCTGCCCAAGACCTGCAAGAGCGCGGATCTCGACACCGAGGACGCGATGGGACCAGGCCAGGGTGATCCAGGCCTCGCCGTGGGCGACAAGACACAAGGAGTCCCAACCGCAGCGGCGCCCGGGTGCTCGACGCTCGCCATGCAGTGGGAGGTGGTCCCCGAGCCGTCGCAAGCCCAGATCACTCCAGTTGAAGCCAAATCACCCGGTGGTGGGTGTGGCCGGGGCGGTCTGGCGACAAGACGGCCAGATCCGAAGGTGGTGCCAGACAGTGTGCGAACCCCCAGGATTTGGGCGCTGAAGGCGACAACGACGTCAGATGACCAAGATCATGCGCTAGCGGACATGCCCAGGCCAGATCAGGACCCGCAGCAAGCCGCCGAGGACCTGCCATCCCCAGATTCATCGACGGGACCAGGCGAGGTGCCCACCGATCAAGATCCGACGCTGTACGCGCAAGGTGCCGAAGACCCAGCTGGCGTGGGACAGGCGGATCAGCCCGTTGTCCTATCGGAGAGTAATCAGGGTGGTAATCACCCAGAGACAGGGGGCGGATCTGCAAATCTGACATATGGTGATAAGGGACAGGACGCAGATCCAGCTGGCACACACGCATCAAGTGATGACCGAGCAGGAAAGGGCAAGGATCTACACGGCGGAATGAGACAGGAGGCCAACCAAGCACCGGGCTCGACGGCCGCTACAAACCCGCTTAATGCAGATCAGGCTGGCTCGGATCCGGTCGAGGACGAGCAAGTCTGCATCCATGAGAGTGGCGATTTGCATGCAGAAGACGTCGAAGCCGAGATGGCGGTGCTGCCTGAAGTCACGGTGGGGACGGCAGACGTGAAGATCGAGGACATACAAGTGGGCGATCCGGAGATCAACTCACCGGAGGAGATCGAGCGCCTACGCGGGTTGATCTGGAAGCGCCGACACCTGCTGATCGGCAAAGGTAATGCGTTGCCCCCGCCGCCCGTGGCGTAGTTTGTGATATCGATGTGGGCGACGCGAGGCCCATTGCCCAGCGTGTGCGTAAGGTTGCGCCTCAGTTTCGCGAGAAGCTGTCAGATCTGATCAAAGGGTTGCTCGGAGCTCAGATCATCAAGGCCTCGATCTCGCCATGGGCCTCCCCAATTGTGGTGATCATCAAGAAAAACGGCGTAGATATACGTTTGTGCATTGATTATCGGCTGGTTAACAGTCTAACTAGGCTGATGATCTACCCAATGCCCCTGATCAACGACCTGCTCGAAGATCTGGACAAGGTACTTTGGTACTGTTCTCTTGACATGGCAAGCGGATTTTGGGTGGTGACCATGACAGATCGGGCTCGTGCGATCTCTGCCTTCATCACCCCGTTCGGTCTGTTCGAGTGGAATCGTATGCCGTTTGGCTTGAAGAACGCCCCCCAGATCTACCAGAGGATGCTCGATAATGCGCTATATGGGTTCACCCGGATCCCGCGATCTGACAAAAGCGGATCCGGATCCGACGACGATCGAGCAGATTTTGCCCCGGAGCATGGTGATCTGACACGTCAAGTGGTCTTCCGCCTAGATCAACGGGAGCTGGCTTGGACGGAAGCGAAGTCGATAAGCCCGGATCGGGCGGATCTGGATCTGGAGCTGTTCGGCCTGGTCGGCCCGGATCTGACGAAGTTCGAGTTGGTCGATGCCGGATGAGTGGTGATCTGGAGAGTACGACCCAGCATTTCCCCAGATCAAGTGGATCTAGGTCCGACGGACTTGGATCTGGTAAGCACGGATCCGGCCGATTCGGATCGGGTGATCCCAGATCGGGCCGGCCCGGATCTGATATGAGTAGATCCAGATCTAGCGAACATCGAACTGATCTGCACCCGGCAAGTAGTGATCGGGAGAGTTCGATCAAGCCTTCGGTGTTGGGACGTAGATCTTATATCGACGACATCTTGGTGACCGCCAGATCGTGGGATCATTTGTGTGAACGGGTGGACGATCTGCTGGAGGCGTGTGACGAATGGAATATCTCGATTAGTGTGGTGAAGAGCTTCTGGGGCAAAGCCAAGGTGGAATATCTAGGCCATATGGTATCCAACTCAGGCCTGGAGGCGAATCCCAAGGATCTATCTGCCTTGGCGGACTTGCCGTTCCCGGGATCACTCAGATCGATGCAGTCGTTCCTCGGAAGCTTAAATTATTACAGTCGGTTTATCGAGGATTATGCCGTTTTTCCGCTGCGATCTTGTATGAGCTGCGAGAGGTGGACTTCGCCGCGATGTCAAAGGCGGAAGCTCGGGCCCAGATCAAGGCACACCTGGATCAGCCCACCCCAGATCACATTGGATCACCGAGTCAGGATCTGAGATCTGGTGATCTTGGATCCACGATTGGTGAGACTTCACAACCAAGTGATCTGCACCCCAGCGGCGTTGCGTCGACTCCACATGGAGGCGAAGCCCCCAGATCAGCGCTGGAACTCCAAGCATCAGGATATCCTGATCTGGTGATACCGGATCTGGAAGCACATAATCCGGAGATACCAGATCTGAGCTCTCATAGTCTGAAGACAGGCGATCTGGGCCTGGGTGGTCTGGACGAAATCGACCCCCGCTGGATCCGAGCTCACCGGGCGTTTGCTAAGCTGAAGAGCAAGGTTGCCTCGACTCCGATCCTGCGACACTTCAATTCTGGTCTACAACCAGTAGTGGTGGTGTATGCAAATGATTGGGCGATCTCGGCAGCCCTGATGCAGGAGCATGATGGGATCCACTATCCGGCTACCTTCGTAAGCCGCACGCTGAAGTCCAATGAACTCAATTATGGGATTGTCGAGAAGGAGGTGTTAGCGTTGCTGCGGATCCTGGATCTGGGTTATAATATGTTGGTGGGCCGCCCGATCAAAGTCCTGACCAGGTACTCCACACTGGCGTGGCTCTTCAGATCACCGGGGTTACAAGGACGCTTAGGACAGTGGGCCGCCCTGCTCTCTCCGTGGACGCTAGAGATCGTCAAGTGTACCAAGGGCGAAGACGAGATCCTGGGGGCGATCGCCGCCAGCATCACACCCAGATCACAAATGGATCAGGCCTTGATAGCGATTGCGCCGAAGAAGGAACCCAGGCGCCAGATCCAAGTACCGATCCCGACTGTACGGCTAGATGAAGAGCTTTTTGTGGCCAGCTTCGACGGATCCGCCCGCGTCAAACGTGGTGGAGGCGCTTACAGCGCGATCCTATGGAAGCTGCCCGAGTGGAGTGTGGTAAAAGCTAGATCCGGCTATGCTGAAGGGTTGACTGTCAACGAAGCCGAGTACCACGGCCTCCTGCTGTGTATGGACCTACTCGAGGGAGAAGATCGGCGCAGGCTAGTGATCTGTGGCGACTCAAACCTGGTGATCCGCCAAGTGAGAGGTGAGATCGACTGCAAAGCACCAGGGCTCACACTGCTAAGGCAAAAAGCCCTAGATCGGCTGCAGATCTGGCCCGATCACGAGCTGGTACACGTCAAGCGCGACTGGGACGGTAGCGCTGATAGTCTAGCGAGCGCCGCACTCCAACGCCAAGGCGGGATCCTGGTCGACGATGAGACGGATCTGCAGGATCTGGTCACATTGAATCGACTGCACGAGATATTGGTGGTTAGGAAGGAGGAGGCCGACTCGGTCGCTCGAGTTTCGCCAGCAACCACCAGATCGAAGGCTAGATCCAGATCCACACCTACCGTCCTACAAGAGGAGGTAGTGAGAGAGCTGAGGATCGATCGGATCCGGCAAGCTCAGGACGAGGAGGCGTGGATCGCCGGGCTGAAGAAGTATTTGGTCGGGGCGGCGCAAGATCTGACGCAGGATGAGGCCAGATCCTATGGCAATATTAGCATGGATTACGAAGTGGATCTGAGTGATCTGTTGTTCTACTGCCACCCTACGAGGAGATCGGAGGCGGATCGAGATGGACTGATGCGACTGGTGATTCCGGAGACACTCCAACAGGATGTTCTGCATCACTATCACGCGAGTCTGGAAGGTGGCCACCAAGGGATCGGACGCACGTATCAGAAGATCCGAGATCACTTCCACTGGAGAGGTCTCTATCGGAGCGTGCAGCAATATGTCGGAGAGTGCGTGGACTGCGAGACGGGCAAGGGACGACCCCGGATCCAGGGTGAGTCACCCGGTAACATCCAGGCAACCTACCCGTTCCAGATCATAGCCATGGATCACATCCCGTCGTTGCCCAAGTCCTACAAAGGTAACACGGAGCTGCTGATCTGGGTGGATCTGTTCACAGGGTATGTGATCGCCAAAGCTAGCGCCTCGAGAACGGCACAAACGATCGCGGAGTCATGCGAGGAGTGCGTGTTCAGGCGATTCGGCGCCAGCGAAGTGATCCGACACGACCGTGAGCCAGGGTTTATGTCCGACTTCTTCAGATCGTTCAACCGGATCTTAGGACAACGACAGCGCGCCACTATGGCTTACCGCCCCCAGGCCAACGGCACAGCCGAACGCATGGTGCAAACAGCGACCAGGGCACTCAAGATGTACGTGCAGGATCTGGATCAACGTGATTGGGATGATTACGCAGAACGGCTTACCTTCGCGATCAACACTGCTCAGGATCGGATCCGGGGGGAAGCCCCGTTCTACCTGGTACATGGGTGGGATCCTAGATCCACCTTGGAGGCGACGATCCCGTTAGGCAGCACTCGACGTCAGGATCGAGATCCTCGGAGGTGGAGATACCAGATCCAGCGCTATTACCAACAGGCACGAGAGCAAGTCAATGAGAAGTTGCGAGAGGCGATCTCGGATCGGGCAGACCACCATAACGAAGGAGTGCACCCGCACCAGATCGAGGTCGGATCCCGTGTCTGGTTATACCTGGATCGCGTCAAAGAAGGGTATGCTCGGAAGTTGGCGCACCTGTGGCACGGCCCATTCCGTGTGGCGGAGAAGATCGGCGAATATGCAGCTCGGATCGAGTTGGCAGGTACATAGTACCGCCTCTTCCCGGTGGTGCATGTCTCCAAGCTGAAGCTGGTGAAGACATTCCCAGATCGCCCCCAGATCCGGCTGACAGTCGAGGATACAGATCGTCTTGATTTCGATGAAGCCCTGCTGCCTGAAGATAGCTGGATCCAAGGTCTGGACGAGGACGAATACGAGGTGGAGAAGATTACAGACATGAGAACAGGAAAGCGAACTCGTTATGGCCGGATCTACAGGGAATTCTTGGTGCATTGGAGAGGGTACGACGAACCGACATGGACTGATGAGACAGACCTCAATTGCGGTGCGGTACTCCACGATTTCTTGCGGGATCGGGCAAATCGGAACCGGTTTGGCGTGATGCAGTCTCATGAGGAGTAGTGAGACAGGGATCAGCTGGAGTGAGTTGGTCACTCCAGCGGTGTGGGAAGAAGGATCTGCAGGGTGGCTGCAGGTTAATGGGATGGGTGATGTATATTGCATGTGGAGATCTGGCGTTGTGTGCGTCAGATATTGGCAAACTGAAGACTGGTACGGTGATAATGCTCGCCTAAGGTCCCAGATCACTCAAGACAACTCGAAGCCGAGACGCCGAAGATCAGGTGGATCTGGCGCATATGGATCTCGGTCAAACGGATCTGGGATGAGTGGATCCGGATCAAGCTTATTCAGGTCTTTCGCTACCCGTACTACGTGGATCCGATGCAAGGAGGGACAGATCACGTGACCCCAGATCCGAAGTGGAGCTGTATCAGGTGGATCCGGATCCGAAGCGAATTGGAATATGTCTGAATGAGGTGGATCCGGATCTGAGGTGAGGACAATGTGAAGCAGTGCAAGCTGGGTAACCAAGACGGCGAATGACCGATCTAAGATCGCTAGACGAGGGTGGAACATGTCGATATGGCAAAAGCGGTATTGGTGAAAGAAATACGACATGCAAGCTGGATCTGGCCTAGACAGGGGAGGCTTCAACGATTGGGTAGTGGATCCGGCCAAGATCCGAGGCGACTCGGAAGGGTCCGGCCCCTACTCAGCGTCAGCAGTGTGGACACCGAAGAATTTGTCGGTGAGGCGTGCGATCTGGCGTGCTGGGTGATCTTGAGGGCTGTCGCGGTAGTGGTTGCGCCACGAGTCAGCACCGTTACACTCGTCAAGAGCCTCCAACAGATCGGTGGGCTCGGGGCGGTTGAGACGACGGTTCTTGATATTGGCTTGACGAGATTCGTATCCCGGATACCAGATCACGGACTCGTGGCGGCGGGGGAAGTGGAGGAAGAAGGAATCCAACAGGATGTCTAGATCACACCACCCCTCCTGCATGGCCACTATCAAGACCTGCAGAAAACCTTTCCAGCGGTTCCCGGCGTGCGATCTGCGATTGTTGCGCTCCTTGTGATACACTTTCAGCCAGGGATAAGCCTTCGCCGATGCCGGTAAGATCGGGAAAGAGTGCGTGGATTCCCACTAGGCTTGACGATTTGCCTTTTCGTAACTCTGGTATTGCCGGATCGCGAGTCCAAGCCGGCCACCAACATCCGTCTCAAACGAGATCGCGCCATCTGAGTTCTCAAGAACTTCCCAGGGGCGCGTGGCTAGTAGAGCTCGTACGTTGTTCTCCGTGATCAGCTCCCAGCAGAAGTCGGTGTCGGCGACTTGAGGCCGATCTTCTGCCAACTCGAAATAAGGGAAGATCCAGCCCAGCTGAATCGGCAGGACAGGGAACAGCGCCTGGATCCGCATTGCAGCGAGGGTCTCGTTGTCGAGCTCCTCTGAGATCCAGGGATCTACGTCCGCCTGGATCAAGATCCGAGGTTGCGCTCGTCCAGGGATACATTGCGCCTCAGATCCGAATGGAGCGACCGGTGCTAGTGGATTACGGGCGGGACGACGCCGATTAGCCGGGGCTGGGTTTGGCCCTCGCGGATCCGGATCCGGGTTGGTACCAGGAACCTCGTCATCGTCGGGATCATCATCCGGGGATCCACCGGATCCGCCGATCACAGGTCCACGCCGGGGAGACGCGTGCTGACGACGACGCTCGGCGGATCGGGATTGAGCCATCGCCTGCAGAGTCTGGGCTTCGAGCAACTCGTTGGTGATCTGGGCGGTTTCTTCATCCTCCTCTTCATCATCGTTGGTACCGCCAGTGCCGCTGGTATCCTCGCCTTCCTCCTCCTCGTTCTCGTCGTCAACCTGTTCGGCCGCCGGGTGGCCGTGATCTTCTCCGGGTTCGTCCTCGTCGTCCTCTACGAAGCCGCCGTCATCGTCGATTTGGCCTTCTTCAGCCAGATCGTCCTGATCCGGGTGGTGCGCTGGTTCCGACCCTGATTGATCTTTAGCCATCTCGACGTCGGAACGCTTGGCTCCCTGGTTAGGCACGGATCGGAGTGGGCGCTCGCCTGGACGTGCTGAATCGCGATTCGCCGCAGTGGAGTCACGGCGAGCACGTTTCGAGGGCTCCGGATCGGCGATCTCGCCACTTCGCTTGGGACGCTTCTCTTCCTGATCTGGGCGCTTGGCTGCTTCAGCGGGAAGATGCTCTGGGGCAGGCTGATCTGGGATCTCGCCGGCGCTCTGGCGATCTCCTTGAGGCTGAGGCAGCTCTCGAAGTGTACGGAGCAAAGCCGCCGGATCTCCCAACTCGTCGGAGGGGAGAGGTCGTGCACCTACTGCAGTGACCACGATCGCCAGACGTTGGAGAGCAACGTCATGCTCCAAGCGGAGAGCATTGCGATTCCGCTGTAGAGTGTCATGATCCAGCTGAAGGCGTTCATGTTGCTCCCGGATCTGATGGATCTGGCTCTCAAGCAGACCCACAGTCCGCTCAGCAGTGTCCAAACTCACCCCTGTGCGGCAGATATGCGTCAGTTCACGGCCAAGGAGTTTCACGCCAAGACGGAGGAACGTACGGAGATCCTCGAGCTCAGATCGTGCGCGATCTGCGTCCAGTATAGCGTTGTCCCGATCCTCCACGGTACTTATCAGATCCGCAGTGGCTGCACCTTGGTTGGATCGAGCGGTGTTGAGATCGGCTTGTGTCTGCCGGAGGAGCGCCCGGACGCCTTGCAGCTCGTCGCGGGTGATCCCCAAGCGACGGTCAGCCTCGGTGGATGCAGCTTGGGCCCGATCCCGCTCTTGGATGAGGCGATCTCGCTCCTGCACCAGATGATCTGGGGCGGAAGCAACGCGGGCCGCCCGATCTCGCTCATGTAGGGCGTCCTCAGCGTGGTAGAGGGCCTCTTGCGCTCGGATCGTGACACTCTCAGCTAATTCACGCGCATCTTGGGCGTGGTCGATCTGCCTGTCCAGCGACCTCTGCTCCTCGTGGAGATTATGGATCTCGGCGCCAGCCAACTCTACCTCACTCGCGAGATGGTCATTGTTGTCGCGAAGTCGATCTCGCTCCTGCGTAAGCCGAGCGACCCGACGTCCCAGATCTTGGGTCTCTGCAGTTTGCTGCGTGATCTGACTGTGCAGGCTCGCGACCTGCTGGGCATGGTCCCCACTCACGTCGCTGCTGGCGGAACGGAGGCCGGAGACCTCAGAGTGGAGACGTTGGAGTTCCTCACCTTGATTCTTGTAAAGGCGTTCCAACTCGCGCAGTTCGTGAGTCTGCTGAAGCAGCGTTCGAGAGATCTGGGTCCGCTGACGCTCGGCCGTGTCGCGGGCCGCCGTAGCTGCTCGGAGATCCGCGACGAGCTGGACCGAGCGAGTAGAGAGAGCCCGGTTCAAGCGACGGAGTTCTTCAGGCGTGGCGCCGGTCGGAGCAGTCAGATCGGGTGGATCCAGATCCGGGCGGTTACGCGGAGCGCTTGGATCCGTGCGCTGGCCAGACGACTTGCGGTCGGGGCCGGACATAGGGAACACTAGCGCGCCAGTGGGCAGAAATCAAAGGTGCCCGCAGTGATGCCGTTGTGCGGCAACAACTACGCGCAGGAGGCGATTGTGGAGAAGCGAATTCCGGGAAAGGGGTGATTGGGAGCAATCGGCAAAAAGATGGATCTTGACGGAGTCATTATACCGCGGAAGTGACACCCGAGAAGCCAGATCGAAGGGATCTGGTGATGCGGGTGGATCGGGGCTGTCAGATGTGTGTGGCGTCAAAGGGAGACTACTGGAAATACTACAAGATGACACAGAAGACGTCTACATACGGCAGAGGGCCAGATCCGCACTATCGGAAGTGGTTGGATCCAGATCACATGTACCCATGTGGATCCAGACCCGAGTCACCTGTACACGGGCGGATCTGAGCTTCTGAGGGATGACTAGGATACGCTAAGCGGTGGATGGAGCTTACGCCAGCCGAAGGACCCCAGATCAAGACAAGTTAACCCAGATCAGGGACGATGGGATCCGGATCACATGTACCCATGTGGATCCAGATCCAGATCACATGCACCCATGCGGATCTGGGCCTCTGAGAGGTGGCAATGGCAAACGAAGTGGGGAAAGGAGTTTGCGACGACCCAAGGACTCAAGATCAGCGAGGATCAGCGTGGATCAAGCGGATCTGGGAGAGGTGGATCCAGATCACATGTACCCATGTGGATCTGGATCCGGATCTCGTACGCCAGGGCGGATCCAAGCCTCTGGTAGACGGCTAAGACGAGGAAAGTGAGGAAAGGAGGTCGCAACAGCACAGGGACCCCAGATCAACGCAGACCGACCCAGATCAAGGCACTTCGGAGATCAGCGGATCTGGATCTGGGAATCAGGTGGATCTGGATCTGGGGATCTGGTGATCTGGTGATCTGGTGATCTGGGATCTGGTGATCTGGTGATCTGGTGATCTGGGACTCAGTGGGTGATCTGGTGGCTACAGCTCAACGGAGGGAACAAGCGACGATGCAGTGAAGGTAGAGGTGGTCCGTAGAGCCGGCAGGTACATATGGGAAGATAGTTCGGATTGGGTGATAGGATTTTGGGATAGGATTGGACATAACCATAAATCAGAGTCGAATTTGCCTGGAAGTGCTCAAGTGGTCTACTCGCAGCGGGGAAACGCATATTGGCCCCGCTCGACGTAAGCTGTGGAGATTGGATTTGGCTCCACACGCACCCCAAGACTACCAAGCGCCAGCAAGCGGCCCTCACCCCCCAAAGAGTCGAATTTGCCTGGAAGTGCTCAAGTGGTCTACTCGCAGCGGGGAAACGCATATTGGCCCCGCTCGACGTACGCTGTGGATATTGGATTTGGCTCCACACGCACCCCAAGACTACCAAGCGCCAGCAAGTGGCCCTCACCCCCCAAAGAGTCTAATTTGCCTTGGACAACGCAAGTACCTTCGCCTTCGCCTGGAATCGGGATCGACATTGGCCCACCAAGAAGCAGCAAGGTACTGGGTAGCAGATCTAGTGTTGGTTGAATAATCTGGATAATATATTGGCCAGATCAACCTTCCTAGTGAACTCCCTACAAGTGCAGATCCCAGATCACCCGGAGTTAACTACTTGGCCGGGTGATCCAAGACTCTCAACTACCCTGATCCCGCTATAGGAAGCGGCAAGTACGACAAAGGGCGACCTACCAACTCGCAACAAGGGCCTACAACACACCACAAGGCAACCACTCGGCCGGATCCAGATCCAGGCCGCCAGATCCAAGTCGGGAGTCACTTGATCTGGACCAAGAACCGCGAGCAGAGTGAAGATTTCCGCGCTGCTCCACCGGATCCCCGCGTCTCGCCAAGACGTTCCTACTTCAACACTTGGACTCTTCAGCAGTTACCAGAGGAGCAAGATCCAGCCCTACCGACGGGTACACAAGGTGAGGAGTTCAGCACTGATCACGGATCATCGGAGTACCCCCTCCGTTAGTCGGTGTCCGGGCGCTGTTGGGAAGTTGGATCTAGCAATCTCGCAGATTTTGCTGATCCCGCTACACTACAGGCGTCTGTTGCTCCCTCAGGAAGCGGCTCATCGCGGCTTGGAAGTAGGACTCCAGCCTGCCAGTCGATTCGTCGGAGCCGGATCCGATCGCCGTGGTGGCTTGATCTGCCTGCTTGGCCGCCTGCTTCCTGGATCCAGATCGAGGGTGATCTGGGCGCTGGGCCTTGGATCGAGCTTGGAGCATCGATGCGCCAGACGGTCCGAGCGACATACGTCGTGGTTCCGATGAAGTGTCGGATCCAGCTTCCGCGGCAGACACGAAGGGCGATGACGTCCGGCAGCTTGTCGAGTCGGCCTTGGTGGATGCTGATCCGGGATCTGGGACCATCGGCACCGATGTCGCCGGGATCTCACCCACCAAGACCCTCAGCTTGTCGAAGTGGCCGTGAGTCGAGGCTTGGATCTGGTCCAGATCCAGATCGAAGAGATCGTTTGGATCAAACTGTCCCGCCACAAGTCCGGTCTCCTTCAGCAGATGCATAAGGTTCTTCGCCGCGACCAGCTTGCTGTCATCCGTCGCGGGAGCTGCGATGGGGCCTTGAAGGTGTCCGATCTGCTTCAGATCCAGGATCCGCATCACTGGATCTTGGACGATGAAGTCACGCAGCTCCGCACGGCGGAACGCGAACTCCAGAGCGGCTTCCGACCATCCGGATCCGGGATCCTTGGGGTCTTCTTCGTCCAGATCCGGGGCCTTCATCTTCCTCCGCGCCGCCGATGTCTTCGGCTGGTCGTGATCGAGCGGCTTGGGCAGTGGAGGGGTGGAGGGAAGTTGCTCACGTTTGAGCTTAACCGGTGAATCAGCAAATATATACCGATTTGTGCCAGCCTTGGTTTGTTTTGTTGGTGGATCTAGACTCACGTCTAGATCCACCGGGGTCCCCGAAGGGACCTGGGGAGGAGGTTGAGGTTTGTCTTCCAGATCCGGATCCGGATCTGCCTCTCTTCCGTCGACAGAGGTCCTCCCAGCACTCTGTCGATCCGTGGATCTTGCTTCGTTCAGCGGCGTCGTCGTCGATCCCAACTCCGATGACGCCTGGTCCCCTTGTTCCATCCTCACTTGAACTTCTTCTTGGGACTCACGATGAAATCCCGAGTCACCAGAAGATCCGGGCACGCGCACCATTGTAGTGTAGCGGGATCAGCAAAATCTGCGAGATTGCTAGATCCAACTTCCCAACAGCGCCCGGACACCGACTAACGGAGGGGGTACTCCGATGATCCGTGATCAGTGCTGAACTCCTCACCTTGTGTACCCGTCGGTAGGGCTGGATCTTGCTCCTCTGGTAACTGCTGAAGAGTCCAAGTGTTGAAGTAGGAACGTCTTGGCGAGACGCGGGGATCCCGTGGAGCAGCGCGGAAATCTTCACTCTGCTCGCGGTTCTTGGTCCAGATCAAGTGATTCCCGACTTGGATCTGGCGGCCTGGATCTGGATCCGGCCGAGTGGTTGCCTTGTGGTGTGTTGTAGGCCCTTGTTGCGAGTTGGTAGGTCGCCCTTTGTCGTACTTGCCGCTTCCTATAGCGGGATCAGGGTAGTTGAGAGTCTTGGATCACCCGGCCAAGTAGTTAACTCCGGGTGATCTGGGATCTGCACTTGTAGGGAGTTCACTAGGAAGGTTGATCTGGCCAATATATTATCCAGATTATTCAACCAACACTAGATCTGCTACCCAGTACCTTGCTGCTTCTTGGTGGGCCAATGTCGATCCCGATTCCAGGCGAAGGCGAAGGCACTTGTGTTGTCCAAGGCAAATTAGACTCTTTGGGGGGTGAGGGCCGCTTGCTGGCGCTTGGTAGTCTTGGGGTGCGTGTGGAGCCAAATCCAATATCCACAGCGTACGTCGAGCGGGGCCAATATGCGTTTCCCCGCCGCGAGTAGACCACTTGAGCACTTCCAGGCAAATTCGACTCTCATTTATGGTTATGTCCAATCCCATCCCAAAATCCTATCACCCAATCCGAACTATCTTCCCATCTGTACCTGCCGGCTCTACGGACCACCTCTACCTTCACTGCATCGTCGCTTGTTCCCTCCGTTGAGCTGTAGCCACCAGATCACCCACTGAGTCCCAGATCACCAGATCACCAGATCACCAGATCCCCAGATCCAGATCCACCTGATTCCCAGATCCAGATCCGCTGATCTCCGAAGTGCCTTGATCTGGGCCGGTCTGCGTTGATCTGGGGTCCCTGTGCTGTTGCGACCTCCTTTCCTCACTTTCCTCGTCTTAGCCGTCTACCAGTGGCTTGGATCCGCCCTGGCGTACGAGATCCGGATCCAGATCCACATGGGTACATGTGATCTGGATCCACCTCTCCCAGATCCGCTTGATCCACGCTGATCCTCGCTGATCTTGAGTCCTTGGGTCGTCGCAAACTCCTTTCCCCACTTCGTTTGCCATTGCCACCTCTCAGAGGCCCAGATCCGCATGGGTGCATGTGATCTGGATCTGGATCCACATGGGTACATGTGATCCGGATCCCATCGTCCCTGATCTGGGTTAACTTGTCTTGATCTGGGGTCCTTCGGCTGGCGTAAGCTCCATCCACCGCTTAGCGTATCCTAGTCATCCCTCAGAAGCTCAGATCCGCCCGTGTACAGGTGACTCGGGTCTGGATCCACATGGGTACATGTGATCTGGATCCAACCACTTCCGATAGTGCGGATCTGGCCCTCTGCCGTATGTAGACGTCTTCTGTGTCATCTTGTAGTATTTCCAGTAGTCTCCCTTTGACGCCACACACATCTGACAGCCCCGATCCACCCGCATCACCAGATCCCTTCGATCTGGCTTCTCGGGTGTCACTTCCGCGGTATAATGACTCCGTCAAGATCCATCTTTTTGCCGATTGCTCCCAATCACCCCTTTCCCGGAATTCGCTTCTCCACAGCACAGAGGCGGCAGTGGGCGACGGGCGTCGGATGACGCTCGGCGAGTTAAGTGGAGCGACCAGGACAGGCGTGGACGCCCTGAGTATGGGCCGTGCGCGGCCTGCGGCGATCCACGTCACTCAGCGCAACGGTGCTTCCGGCGGTGCAAGTTTTGCACGCAAGTACACCCGAATGGGCAATGCGAGCACCACAAGCTCTTCGAGGAGGCAGTCAAATTCCTGAAATCGAAGCACGACAAGGACTCCCTTCCGAATGAGCTTCAAGGCATATTTTCCAGCAATTTATACGAGCGCGCCCGTCAACTATAACTGGGTTGGGGACTGGCGAGCTGCCACAGTTGGCGGAGCCGGCGATTGAAGCGAACTTCGAGTTCGCCGCTGTTCGGCGAAGCGAAAGGCAGAGAAATAATGATGCGACCGAGACTGAACGTGACAATGACAGGAGACTTAGCTTGGTCGACGAATTAATCTTACTGGAACCAAGTCAGGAGGTCGACGAATACGCGGGAATTATCACAAGTGCGACGGTGCGCGAGACGAGGACACCGCGGGACCGGGCGGTAACACTGCTTCAATGTGAACGCCAGGGGTGGTAGTCATGGACGCGGTTTGATAAATGCTCGCGGATGCGAGCACTTGTGATGGGAGCAGTAAATGACAGGAGGACGAAGATTCTGCTGGACACGGGCGCGAATGTGAGGGCGGTCAGCGAATCTTTCGCGAAAAGATTGCGGCTGAGACGGAGGGTGAATGCAGACAAGCGAATTTACATCCAAGGTATCGCTAAAGACAAGGTTTGGACGAATGAGCACGCCGTGGTCAAGGTGACTCTCGGCAGGGAGCTCGTCTACGAGTTTGAGGTATGGATAATGCCACACCACGCGGGGGTAGACGTCATTCTCGGGACAGATTTCATGATACCAGCGGGAGTTAGGTTGGATCTTTTCCGGTCAACGATGCAGAACCCTGACGAAATAGTGGTACCACTGATTAAGACACAAAGGGAACTTGACGAACGGGCTTCAGGACAGCATGTACCCGGGCGTCCATCGAAACCAATGGAAGTAGCCTCGGGTGAAACCGTCGAGTTCAAGTTGCAACGCAACCCGCCAAACGAGGCCACGCAAGAGTTCTGGACTCGGCGAACCAAGGATTTGGTCCCAACTATTGTGCTGGGCAAGTCTGGTCGGCCGGCTAAAGTCCGGTTGACGAATGTTACCGAACGCCAAGTTTGGTGTCCAGCTCACCTGACGTTTGTATGGTGGATACCGCGTGGAGATCTGCCACTCGACGATGGATACGTGCAACTCCACACCAAGAAATATCGCGAGTGGCAGATTATCGCCTACGGAGCGTCGAAAACCAAGCGCCTGCTGGAGCAAGAACGCCATCTCTACGAGGAATGGCTGGCAAGACAACCCCCAGCAGTAGAAAGGAAGGAATATGCGTCGCCGGGAGGCACTCACAGGCGACCTGACGACGCTCCATGCGGCCTCACCTGCGAAGAACAGTGGAAGAAGATCGAGGACCTAGCAGATAGAGACGCTCGAGAACAAGGGGTGATCGATGAAGTCTCGCCGAGTCGAACAGAGAGCGAAATATCAGACGAAGCACCGAAGTTAAGCTTTCCCTATACCACCATGAGACTCGGCGGTGAGCTCTGGACCCCCCAGCAGCCTGAAGAATCCAAGGAAAGTCGACCGACGAATCAACAAAAAAACGGATGTGAAGACCCACGGCTCCCACTCGACGATGATCGAGCTGCACAGCTGTTCAGTATGTTACAGTTGCAGGGTGGGGGAATGCGAGCGTTGAGTGCACGACCACGTTTCGTTCAGGGTACAATCCTCGATTGTGTTGGAACTGTCGCTAAGCCTGTATACGTGACAGTCGCCAGTTTGCCAGAACTCGACCAAGAATTAGGAGGTTCGGCTGCAGACGACCCGCTCGACGATCTACGGCTCCGCTACGCTGCTTCCACGGAAGCCCTCGCGACGGACAGTGACAACACTGAGGGGAACGAGGTTGAGCATGAGGCAACGGAGATACACTTTGAAGATTACGCACATGAACTTGCTTTCCTTCCAGACCTCACCACACCAGCCTCGACGAAGTTGGATTATGGATTGCCGAACGTGAAGAACTCGGCGTTGGATCCGGTGGACCAGCGCCGACTCATCGAGACACTGCGCAGGCATGAAGAAATCATGATTGCTAGCGGAAATGCACTACCACCGCCGGCGTATGGTGTGGTGTGTGACATCGATGTGCGAGGCCATGCCCCAATCAAGCAGCGAGCTCGGCGGATTCCGTTAAAATACCTGAGGAAGCTCTATGAATTACTGAAAGGATTGCTAGAGGCTGGACTAATTGCGTTCTCGAGCAGTCCGTGGGCCTCGCCGATCGTAATCGTGCTAAAAAAAGAACGGTCAAGATATACGGCTGTGCATCGACTACAAGATGGTGAATGCGAATACGCTTATCATGGAATACGCTATGCCGTTGGTCGATGATTTACTGACTGAAATGGAGAGTTACCTATGGTTCTGCTCGCTGGATGCAGCCAGCTGTTTTTGTGCGATCATGATGACGATGCGTGCCCGGTGGGTGTCAGCGTTCGTCTGCGCGCTCGGTCATTTCGAGTGGTTGCGCATGCCGTTTGGTTTAAAGAATGCGCCAATGATTTACCAGCGGATGATTGATAACGCGCTCTGGGGATACGTACAGCCGAAAGGAGGCTGGGGAGCGTTCGCTCAGCGAATGAAGCAAGCTGAAGCCAAAGCGCAAGCCCTACGCAAGGAGTTTGTGGTGCGGTCTCGTGGCTCGCCGAACGTTGACCAACACAGCTTGCAGACAAAGTATGAGGCCGACCACTTGGCCCTTGCCGAGACCGACCCGCTTATGGATTTGATTAACAGCCCAG
The DNA here is from genome assembly GCF_018691715.1 of Phytophthora cinnamomi. Lineage (NCBI taxonomy): Eukaryota > Oomycota > Peronosporomycetes > Peronosporales > Peronosporaceae > Phytophthora > Phytophthora cinnamomi. The sequence goes on along the minus strand of NW_027151063.1, from coordinate 57,466 downwards.
ATGCCGACATGTTTGCGACTGGCGAACCGGGCCAGTCCCGGCTGGTGCCGGTATTCCATCGCCGATCTTTCGTCGACGACATTTGCTTCGGTGAAGCATCGTTCGACGAGTGTCTCATGACCTTGGACCGGCTTCTATCCCGATTCGCCGAGTGCCGGATCAGTGTTAGCTTCACGAAGAGCATATTTGTCCAGTCCAAGGTCGATTTTCTGTCACACACAGTCACCAGCGATGGTATTCAAGCCGACAGCAAGAAGCTCGCTGCCATTGCCGAGCTACCCTTCCCCTCGTCGAAGAAAGGAATGCAGTCATTTCTGGGAGCACTGAATTACTATGGACGATTCATCCAGGGGCTGGCTGTTTATGGTGCAGTACTATACCAAACTAAAGAGAGCGACTTCGCACCCGGGGGTGACCTCCGGGTGGCCCGTAATGCCTTCACTGCACTACGGCAGAAAGTCGCCGAATCACCGATCCTACGGCATTTCGACGGCGCCAAAGAGGTGCATATAACGCTTTACGCCAACGAGTGGGCGCTGAGCAGTACACTCATGCAAATGCATGGTGACCTGCTCCACCCAGTCCGATTTTGCGGTCGGGTGCTCAAGGAGAATGAACTGAACTATCACCCTGCAGAAAAGGAGGTATTAGCTCTCCTCCAGGTGCTCAAGGTATGCTACACGCTGCTCGCGGGGAAGACACTCCACATTTATACGCGCTTCTTGACCCTGGAATGGGTATTCCAGTCCAAATCATTGTTTGGCAGGTCGGTGCAATTCGCCGTCTTCCTATCGCAATGGCATCTGAAAGTCAAGCGGGTCCGGGAAAGAGGCATTGAGTTCGCCAAGCTATTGCAATCGTCGATCACGCCATTCGTGGCGCTCGACGAGGCAGTGGCACCTCTCGCTCCGACCTCGAAAGGATCAGCAAGTGTACGAATGGCTCCACACCTTCTCTATGCGAGCGTGTCACGCGATTACGAAGGTTACGTCCTATCCTTTGATGGGTCAGCGAAAACAAAGAAGCACGGCGGACATGGGAGTTGCTCCTGGATTTTGTGGCGACTACCGGCATGGGACATCGTGATCGCTGCGAGTGCGCATCTGCCATCGACGACAGCCAATATCGCCGAGTATAGTGGCATGAACAATGGGGTCAAGGCGGCGATAGAACGTGGGGTGACCGATTTAATAATAGTCGGCGATTCACGACTTGCAATCCAGCAATCCATGGGGGTGATCGCGTGCCGGAAAGAAACGCTGCAGATGAAATTGGTACAACATTAGGAACTCACGGCAAAACTCAACTCAGTGCGGTATCTTCACGCAATCAGAACATACAACGCCTCAGCCGATTCGTTGGCCACCGAAGCTAAGTCACCAAAGTGGTGCTCAGCCAAACAAGGAAGACCGAGCTCAAAGCACTCAACAGGATCTCGGAGGTGCTGTACGTTGACGAGCAAATAGCTACCGAAGCAGACCTGAACGCCCAACGAGCGACGGACAGCAGACAGTCAACAGAGAACGAAGTCAATGAAGCACCGCAAGTTACCGCTTTAACAAGGCGTCACAGCCGGCAGGTGAAGCCTGTAGGCGCGAACAATCAACGAACTATTCCCCGAAGCAAGAGGTCGACGAAGCGAAACAGGGTAAACGCATCCAACACATCGCCAAGTTCGGCGAGCAAAGCACCCGGAAAGCTCCACACGAACACAGACTCTGCAGGACCGAATCCGGCGACAGCCGAAGACGTCAGTCGATTGCCGGACCCGGTGACAGTACAATCAGAGCGTATCCGACGAATTAGAATTGCCCAGGACGAAGAGAGGCGGTGGGCAGACTTGAAAACCTACCTCCGGGGTGACATGGAGTTCCTCAGCTTCACACAGGTGACCAATGCAAGCAAGCCCGCCGACCGGTTTGTCCTGGACGAAGAGGATGTGCTGCACTATGTCGGAAAAGGACGCAAGCTCGACGAGACTGGCGCCACAGAAGCTCAGCTAAGGTTGGTGGTACCGACGACTACGATCGCCGCAGTCCTGCAGAGCTGCCACGACTCGATCGAAGGAGGCCACCAAGGAATCGCGCGCACGTTTCACCGGGTCAAGAAAGATTACTTTTGGATTGGGCTTTACGCGGCAGTAACGCGCTACGTCCGTGCCTGTGCAGATTGCAGCACCAGCAAAGGCAAACCGCACCTAAAGGGCTACTCTCCGGGCAATGTGCTCGCCGACCGCCCGTTTCAGCTGTTGTCAATGGATTTTGTGACACCATTGCCGAAGACTCGACGAGGTAACACATCGCTGCTGCTATTCCAATGCTCTTTCACTGGATACGTAATCGCCAAGGCTATGAGCAGCACCAAGTCACAGGACGTCGCCGACGTCTTCGAGGAATGCGTATTTCGTCGTTTTGGAGCCCCCTCGATGATCCGACATGACCGCGATCCGAGGTTCATGAGCGAAACTTTCAAAGCGTTCCTCGAGTTAATTCAGTTGAGGTCGCGGGCGACGCTCAGCTACCGACCCCAAGCAAACGGACAACAAGAACGCTCAGTAAAATCAGTGATCCAAGCCGTAAATGTGTACGTAGAAGACCCACTCCAGTAAGACTGGGACGAGATTGCTGAGGAAATGGTGTACGCGATTAATAATTCGATGGATACAACAAGGAAAGAGACACCATTCTACCTCGTCCACGGCTGGGATACTCAATCAACGTTGAAGGCAATGACAAGCTCGCTGAGACTCGGCGATGGTGACAAGAGCGACGCAGCGGTTTGGAGACGCGAAGCTAGCCGACAGCACGAAATCGCACTATCTATGGCGAAGCATTACCAAGCAACGGAGAAGGCTCGGCGAGCGAAAGAACACAATGAGGCCCTGAGCAGGACGGAACGACTAGCGGTACCACTCGGCGAGCGAAGCAAACCGGCGAGCGAAACCACTCATCGACCACTGTTCCAACCGGGGAGCAGGGTGTGGTTGTTTATGGAACGAGTGAAACCCGGCCTCGTAAAAAAGCTCGCTCACCGATGGCATGGACCTTTCCGCATCAAGCGCAAGGTAGAAGAGTTCGCATACGAGCTTGAGCTGCCAAACAAAGCCAGCTACCGATTCTACCCAGTTGCGCACGTGTCCAGACTGAAGGCTGTAAGCGAGGATGATCATCGACCAACCGCAGAACTTATCGAAGGACTCGACGAAGATGAAAGGTTCGACTTCGATGAAGAACTGTTGCCTGAAGACAGCTGGGAACCAGAAGCTGGAGACGATAAGTACATCGTTGAAGCCATTTTTGACGACCGGTGGCCACTTTCGACAGGCACAGAGCGCACCCAGCGCGAATTCCACGTAAAGTGGCGAGGCTAAGACGAACCGACGTGGGAACCAGTATCAAATTTATCGTGCGGAGGACTACTGTTTGACTACCTCCTCCAGCGCAAGCGCGAGAACCGCTTCCAAATGGTTCAAGTTGCCGATGAAAGTTAGCAACAGCGCCAGGAATCCATCGACGGTGAGTACAGGCCGCCGAACTATGGATTTGAGCTACTGTACTACATATTGACCTCGGCGAGGGTGAGTACAGGCCCTCGTCGAGTGTATCACGACTGTACCAACTACTGCATAAATTGATTTGAATTTGATTGATATGGACTGGGCGCTGTGCGGAAAAGAGGACAACACTACGAAAAGAAAGGAACTTCCAACTACGACTACATCACAATACTACTTGAAGCTTGACGAACCGCACAGCTCGGCGAAGAACGAGAAATTAAGCGGAGTGAACAACGTTCGGTGGAACGAACGAGGTTTGGCCCGGGCGATTTAGTGGAACTCCAGTCGCCGAATGTAGAACTGGTGGCTCGGGCTCATCGACCAACGGCTCATCTTCGACCAGCCTGCCGACGGCGTCCGAATCCATGCCCGCCGGGACGAATAGTGGGAAGCCAGGATGAGCGGGGCGAAAAATGGTGTTATATGGGTGACGCCCGGGTGTATTGAGCCACCAGTTCCGCCAAGGCTCGTGGCTGTCAATCTTGGCTAGCTCGGCGACCCAGTTGGCCGACTTCGGGAACCATGGAAGGTTCACGAGAGGGCAGAATGGGACCGCAGGATCAAAGCATACCTCTGTATCCAGTAAAGGAGCCGGCTGGTCGTCGATCTTGTGGTTCACGACCTCCACAATAGTATCACCGAGCTCTTTCATCGCCAAGCGTAGAAGATCCGAACGCTGCTTGCGATCGTGGAGATACCGCTTCAACTTCAACCATAATTCCGTGAACTTCTCGTCGATCTTGTCAGGGTTTTTCGAAGCCAAGTACGTCTCGGCGAGCCAGATGTTAACACTGGACTCAACAATCCAATGCATCCGCTCCCAGAGCGCCAAAAACAAGTCCCAGCGAGCGATACCACGCGATCGGCATAGGCCGAGACTGAGCGACTCCAAAAGCGAGCTGGGCTTCTTCGACCGCTTGCCCTTCTCCACAGGAGGAAAGACATCCAGCACAGCATCGTCGACGAAGATCATGCTATTGGGGAGACGGTGAAATGCCACACGCCAAGGATGCTTGGAGCTGTCGAAATTAGTGAAAGCCACCAACCCAGCGATTGAACACGGCGTTGGCCGCACTCGTTCACCATCGTCAGTCTTCTCATAGACCACCTTAGGGACGCACGTGGCCAAAATTTTGTCCCAACACCGGCGGGAAGCCTTGTGAAAGAACGGCAAACTTCGAAGACGCTTCATCGGCCCCGATTCGCGAGATTCCAACCGAGTCGACTGCGCAGCGCGAGCCACTAAAACCTTCACATCAGTATGATGAGGAGGGGGACCATCCTCCTGCTTGACTCGGGCTTTCTGCTTGGGGTTGGACACCTTGGGCTTGGCAGCTTTAGATCCAGATTTCCTCTTAGAAGTGGCCATGGGATGGCCCGCCGAGATTTTCTTCGATGATCTCGTCGACCAGGCTGGAACCTTCGACGGTTTGGTCGACGACGCAGTCTTGGTCTTCCTAGCACGAACAGACTGAAGCGGAGGAGGCACTGAACCTGGCGCCTGGACAACGGAAGCTGTTGAACCCGTCTCGGGTACCTGAGCAGGGGCATCTCCGAGCGAGCGAGGAACGGACACAGCATCAGAATCACCCGGAGACTCAGCGAGTCTCGTCGGCAAATGTAGAGAAGGTGCAGCAAGACTGTTTCTCGCCGACGTTGTCTCACCGTCCGACTCGGAAGACCCCTGGCTGTCTTCAGAACCCTCGTCCTCGCTTCCATCGGGATCGCTGGGACTCCAAGCCGGATGCTTCCCAGGAGGAAAAACCCGGATCATGACAGAGTTGGTAGTGAGACGAGAGGATTTGGCACCCAACGAAGCAAGGGTAGAAGCTGCTTCGACCTTCTTCGCCGGCGAATTCTCCGTAATAAGAGGCGTACCAGGGGTAGAGGAACCGATTTCTTCAGTCGGACGCGGTTGAAAGAACTGGCGACTTGGTGGAGGTCCCTGGGGAAACACCGGGCACCGCCTTGTCGCCCTGGTGTTGGGAAGAGCACTCCGCGGCCGCCAGCGAGGTAGACTCGACCGCTTCCGAAGTCGACAGCGCCACTCGCTCGACGACCGAGGTTAGCTCAGCAACGACCTCGACCACATGCGACTCGTCGGCAGTAGCTTCGACGAACGAAGCATCACCAAATACCTCAGCGTCGCTCGCACACTCCTGGGCGCGCACCTCTCGCTGAATTGTGGATCCGTTCAACCCTGCGGTCCGAGTAGGGTAACGAGAAGGCAGAGCAGTGTCGCCGACCGGTGAAGCCGAGGCTGGGACTCCACCGACGACAGTCTCTGAGCTCGCCGACCGATCCGATGTCCTCTGTTTCGGCGGCCGATTCTTCCCGACCGACGCATTCTATCTCAGCGGGACAGCTTCCTGAGCCAGCCGGTGACGAACCTGTGAGGCCTTCTTCTGCTTCTTTGACTTCACAGCCGGACGAGGAGAGCCTTCGTCGCATAACGTACTGGACGAGTCTGCGTCTGGATCCCGGGACCGACGCCTCTTGGAGCGAGCAACGACCGGCGAAGGAGATCGCGATCGAGCGACCTCGGATGGAGCGGAAACCGGCGACGAGAGACTACCCGCGGGAGCAGGCGGAGCCGATGTGCTGGGGTGTGAGAAGCTCAGCGATCGCTGAGCTCGCTCCAGAAACCGACCAGCGCGCGACGATCTCGCTTGAAGACGGCGCTCAGAATCGTCCGACTGCTGGCCCGACGAGTGAGCAGGCCCACTTCGCGGTGGATGAAGAGGTCCACGCGAGCCCCGATTCGAAACAACAGGCCCCGGCGACCTAAGTTGAGGCCGAGAAAGGGGAGCGGGAGTGATGGGGGTGGCTGGTGGCGGTAAAGGCGGGATATACTGCCCAGTGTCACCGAACACTCCAAGCCCAGCCTGACCCAGTGTCTCGGAAGCGTCATGAAACGCTGCAAGTTCGTCTGCTGTCAAGCCGGGCATCGGCTGACCTGAAAATAAGATCGACGAGAGGACAAGATTGATGAGCGCGTGAATGGCGACCACATAGGCACGAAGAACTTACCGAGCATCGCAGCGACTGTCAGGAAAGAGTTCTGCCTCTGGAATTCGCTGACTAGCGGCGAGAACTTGAGATCTCGGACCAGTGTGCGGATCTCGCGATCTTTGTCTTGGAGTCGGCGCTTCAGGAGAGCGTACCCCGACCCATCCTGCATTAAGATCGCCCCGGACAGCTGCTGGACTTGCGCGTTCAACTCGTAACAGCGTCCGAGGAGGAGCTGACGGTTCGCTGAGTCTCGACGATAATCGTCCATCTGGGCCGCGATCAGGCGGTTCTTGTCCTGGACCTCAGCAGCACGACGTGCGCGCTCGGCTTGAAACGAGGTCCGCTCAGCATCCAGCAGGGTCAAGCTCATCTCTCCTTCGATGCTGGGTATTGCATGCGAGCCAACTGTTCCTTGAGAGACCGAGCGGGCGCAGAAGAGGTCTCCGACAATTCACGGTAGCGGGCAATTTCCTTGGACGCTTCACGAAGGTTGTGAGCCAGCAGGTCCGCCCGAGTACGCTCAGCGAACGCTTCGGCTTGCTTCTCGCCAGCCACAGCAGTCGGATGACGCCCATCCACGACCAGTCCCTCCAGCACAGGCAGCAACTCGTCGATCGACGAGGCACCTTGCAGTCGGCGATAGAGCTCGGGCGAAGGACCAACGGAAGGCTTGGCGAACATGCACGCGAGCAGCTTGCACATCTTGGCCTCACGCTCAGCCATCGAGAACTCCAGGCGGACTTCGCGCAGCGCTAACACTCGCTCCAAGTCGGCGAGAGTCAGTGGGCGAGCCTGCATCACCTCCGGCCCCGGGGTCAGCGGAGGCGCGGCTGGCGCTTGAAGCCCTGACGCAGTCAGCACGCGTGGGCGCTCGACCTTCACCGTGAGAGGCGTGCCGGAGGTCGGAGGAGCTGTGGAGACAGCGGAAGCAGGCGGCTCCCCGCTCACCGGCGCGAGACTCGACGTCAAGTCAATCGCAGTCTGCCAGACAGTAGCGGGAACAAGGCGACGACAGGTGAGCAGACGGATCGGTGGGCAAGATGACACGTGAGGTGACTACTTACCAGAGGGGGCGCAGGAGGTGGAGTGTCATCTGTAGCGTCGCTCATGGTGTCAGATATGTGGAAGCTCGGCGAACTGACAGTTGGTATTCCGATGGAGAAGAAAATCGCTGTCTGAGAGTGATGATAAGGACACTCGCCAGCTAAGTTCGGGTCCCGATCAGGAGGGTTGTGGTGAAGCGATTTCTGATTCCACACTAGGGTACATAATTCGGTGACCAGAGCCGGTCCGGTCCAAGTCGTACACGTGACACCGACCCGAGGAGTTTCGCCGAGGAAATCGGCGAGCTAAAGGGTCGGTCAGCGAAGTGACTTAGTTTTAGTATGGGAGAGGCCGTAACAACCCATTTTCATTAGATATTTGTACAGGGACCTTAGGGAGGGCCGTTGAGCCCAGCAAAGCAAACATAAATACAGAGTGGAATTTTCGGGGTCCAACACATGCGGCACGCGGCGACTCTTCGAGGTACGACCGTCCCCGTAGGACTAGATCATGCCCACCGCTGAGATCGGCTTACCGAAGTGACGGAAGTGATCTCGGCCACCCGGCAAGTCCACGAAGCGTGTGTGAGTGTGTGGTGGTTTCTGGACATCTGCCCCCAGGGCAAGGAGCTCGTCGAACGTACGAGCGCGGGTTTTCGGCCCGCCAGCGAATTAAGGTCGGTGCGGCTTTGCACCGACGGCCCGTCAAGGCGAAAGCCGCCGTCCATCCTTTGGTGGAGGGCACGGGTTCAAGGAGGAGAAGGAGAAGAAGAGGTGGACGAAGTAAGGGGAGCGTGCTGTGTGCTCGTGGCACGGCTCCTGGAAGGGCTTGGCAGGTGTCTGGGAAGGAGCCACTACACCGCTGTAAACGGACTGGGCGATCTTCGGATCACCCGACAAGCCTACGCTCGACGATCGTAGGTGTTGTGGGTGTGGGAGTGGGAAGCTAACGATTTTGGCACGTCTGCTACACCACATTATGCAGAAGCTGCTGACGTCAATGCCATTGACGCCATGCGAACGAGCACACCCACGTCGTCTCTGAAAGAACTGGCGACTTGGTGGAGGTCCCTGGGGAAACACCGGGCACCGCCTTGTCGCCCTGGTGTTGGGAAGAGCACTCCGCGGCCGCCAGCGAGGTAGACTCGACCACTTCCGAAGTCGACAGCGCCACTCGCTCGACGACCGAGGTTAGCTCAGCAACGACCTCAACCACATGCCACTCGTCGGCAGTAGCTTCGACGAACGAAGCATCACCAAATACCTCAGCGTCGCTCGCACACTCCTGGGCGCGTACCTCTCGCTGAATTGTGGATCCGTTCAACCCTGCGGTCCGAGTAGGGTAACGAGAAGGCAGAGCAGTGTCGCCGACCGGTGAAGCCGAGGCTGGGACTCCACCGACGACAGTCTCTGAGCTCGCCGACCGATCCGATGTCCTCTGTTTCGGCGGCCGATTCTTCCCGACCGACGCATTCTATCTCAGCGGGACAGCTTCCTGAGCCAGCCGGTGACGAACCTGTGAGGCCTTCTTCTGCTTCTTTGACTTCACAGCCGGACGAGGAGAGCCTTCGTCGCATAACGTACTGGACGAGTCTGCGTCTGGATCCCGGGACCGACGCCTCTTGGAGCGAGCAACGACCGGCGAAGGAGATCGCGATCGAGCGACCTCGGATGGAGCGGAAACCGGCGACGAGAGACTACCCGCGGGAGCAGGCGGAGCCGATGTGCTGGGGTGTGAAGCTCAGCGATCGCTGAGCTCGCTCCAGAAACCGACCAGCGCGCGACGATCTCGCTTGAAGACGGCGCTCAGAATCGTCCGACTGCTGGCCCGACGAGTGAGCAGGCCCACTTCGCGGTGGATGAAGAGGTCCACGCGAGCCCCGATTCGAAACAACAGGCCCCGGCGACCTAAGTTGAGGCCGAGAAAGGGGAGCGGGAGTGATGGGGGTGGCTGGTGGCGGTAAAGGCGGGATATACTGCCCAGTGTCACCGAACACTCCAAGCCCAGCCTGACCCAGTGTCTCGGAAGCGTCATGAAACGCTGCAAGTTCGTCTGCTGTCAAGCCGGGCATCGGCTGACCTGAAAATAAGATCGACGAGAGGACAAGATTGATGAGCGCGTGAATGGCGACCACATAGGCACGAAGAACTTACCGAGCATCGCAGCGACTGTCAGGAAAGAGTTCTGCCTCTGGAATTCGCTGACTAGCGGCGAGAACTTGAGATCTCGGACCAGTGTGCGGATCTCGCGATCTTTGTCTTGGAGTCGGCGCTTCAGGAGAGCGTACCCCGACCCATCCTGCATTAAGATCGCCCCGGACAGCTGCTGGACTTGCGCGTTCAACTCGTAACAGCGTCCGAGGAGGAGCTGACGGTTCGCTGAGTCTCGACGATAATCGTCCATCTGGGCCGCGATCAGGCGGTTCTTGTCCTGGACCTCAGCAGCACGACGTGCGCGCTCGGCTTGAAACGAGGTCCGCTCAGCATCCAGCAGGGTCAAGCTCATCTCTCCTTCGATGCTGGGTATTGCATGCGAGCCAACTGTTCCTTGAGAGACCGAGCGGGCGCAGAAGAGGTCTCCGACAATTCACGGTAGCGGGCAATTTCCTTGGACGCTTCACGAAGGTTGTGAGCCAGCAGGTCCGCCCGAGTACGCTCAGCGAACGCTTCGGCTTGCTTCTCGCCAGCCACAGCAGTCGGATGACGCCCATCCACGACCAGTCCCTCCAGCACAGGCAGCAACTCGTCGATCGACGAGGCACCTTGCAGTCGGCGATAGAGCTCGGGCGAAGGACCAACGGAAGGCTTGGCGAACATGCACGCGAGCAGCTTGCACATCTTGGCCTCACGCTCAGCCATCGAGAACTCCAGGCGGACTTCGCGCAGCGCTAACACTCGCTCCAAGTCGGCGAGAGTCAGTGGGCGAGCCTGCATCACCTCCGGCCCCGGGGTCAGCGGAGGCGCGGCTGGCGCTTGAAGCCCTGACGCAGTCAGCACGCGTGGGCGCTCGACCTTCACCGTGAGAGGCGTGCCGGAGGTCGGAGGAGCTGTGGAGACAGCGGAAGCAGGCGGCTCCCCGCTCACCGGCGCGAGACTCGACGTCAAGTCAATCGCAGTCTGCCAGACAGTAGCGGGAACAAGGCGACGACAGGTGAGCAGACGGATCGGTGGGCAAGATGACACGTGAGGTGACTACTTACCAGAGGGGGGCGCAGGAGGTGGAGTGTCATCTGTAGCGTCGCTCATGGTGTCAGATATGTGGAAGCTCGGCGAACTGACAGTTGGTATTCCGATGGAGAAGAAAATCGCTGTCTGAGAGTGATGATAAGGACACTCGCCAGCTAAGTTCGGGTCCCGATCAGGAGGGTTGTGGTGAAGCGATTTCTGATTCCACACTAGGGTACATAATTCGGTGACCAGAGCCGGTCCGGTCCAAGTCGTACACGTGACACCGACCCGAGGAGTTTCGCCGAGGAAATCGGCGAGCTAAAGGGTCGGTCAGCGAAGTGACTTAGTTTTAGTATGGGAGAGGCCGTAACAACCCATTTTCATTAGATATTTGTACAGGGACCTTAGGGAGGGCCGTTGAGCCCAGCAAAGCAAACATAAATACAGAGTGGAATTTTCGGGGTCCAACACATGCGGCACGCGGCGACTCTTCGAGGTACGACCGTCCCCGTAGGACTAGATCATGCCCACCGCTGAGATCGGCTTACCGAAGTGACGGAAGTGATCTCGGCCACCCGGTAAGTCCACGAAGCGTGTGTGAGTGTGTGGTGGTTTCTGGACATCTGCCCCCAGGGCAAGGAGCTCGTCGAACGTACGAGCGCGGGTTTTCGGCCCGCCAGCGAATTAAGGTCGGTGCGGCTTTGCACCGACGGCCCGTCAAGGCGAAAGCCGCCGTCCATCCTTTGGTGGAGGGCACGGGTTCAAGGAGGAGAAGGAGAAGAAGAGGTGGACGAAGTAAGGGGAGCGTGCTGTGTGCTCGTGGCACGGCTCCTGGAAGGGCTTGGCAGGTGTCTGGGAAGGAGCCACTACACCGCTGTAAACGGACTGGGCGATCTTCGGATCACCCGACAAGCCTACGCTCGACGATCGTAGGTGTTGTGGGTGTGGGAGTGGGAAGCTAACGATTTTGGCACGTCTGCTACACCACATTATGCAGAAGCTGCTGACGTCAATGCCATTGACGCCATGCGAACGAGCACACCCACGTCGTCTCTGTTGGACGACGTGAAGGCCGCGTACGCGCACGACGCGGACGCGGACGCGAAACTCTTGCTGGCCTATGGCACAGCACCTTCTGACAAGGCTCGTCAGAAGTTGCCCAAGCACCTCCGTGCGCGTGCACACCGATATCGGGTGCACGACGGACTGCTTCTTTATAATGCAGTCGACGACAACGCGGACCGCGTTGTCGTGCCGAATGACCATGACCTGCGACTCAGGGTCATGTACGAATACCATGATGCCCCGACTGCGGGACATCTCGGACGTGAGAAGACATATGTCCTTCTCACGCGCGACTTCTACTGGCAACGCCTGTAGTGGGTCTAACTTGACTCACTACTTTAGCTTACACGTTGCGCAACGTGTATGAGGAAGCGTAAGTACTTAGTAATTACTTAGGTTAATTATATTTGAATACACAAATATAAGTTAACTTAGACAAGACTCCAAGTAGCTAGTTTAAGGTAAAATGAGAACTGTATTGTTTGTAAATTGATCTTCCTCTAAAATCTGCTAAAAACTGTTTATCATCTATGAAAGGGTTGGCAGCGGCTGGCTGTCAGAGCCCCGCTAATATGCATGTCTCTGATTGGTAGAAAGATGCTGCTTTCTACCAATAGGATCTTTTGGGTATGTGTGGACCACTCACTGTGGTGGTCCACTTCAATGTATCCATCGGTGTGTCTTACACCAATGTGAGGAAGTATCCAAAACGTTTAACAGATAACCTATCTGTTAAATTCACAAGTGGCTTGCAGCCACTTGTACGTGTAACCCCGTTACACTATCCCCCTTAAGGTTAGACGCGCGGGGTCCCCGCACGTCAATCTTTGGAATTGACCATTCGTCAATTCTCCGCGTTTGGAGAAGAAATCCGCGCTCATTCAACGATGAGCGCGCCTCAGAAGAAGTCCGCAAAGTCGATGGGGAGTCATCTCACCATCGACGACTACTCGAACGCCAGAAGGCGAAGTACGGTGACGTCGTCGACTTCGACGACAACGATGAAGACATGGAGGGCGAGGAGGACTCGCCCTCAAAGCGTAAAGACTCAGTGTCGAGCGAATCGCTCGACCCTCACGCCAAGAACGTTCGCCCGCGTGAAGGGGGACGAATCGGACGCTTCGAGTTCGAAGCGTTCGCGAACTGAGAGTGATACCCCACTCGCTTCTGCTGAGGCTCTCAGTACTCCGCGCGCTGCAGCTGCAGCGCGTGATTTTAAAGCGCTGGCTTCTCCGCGCGCTGCGCCTGCAGCGCGCGATCCATGGATGCCGTCCGCGTCCGAGATCGCGGACCGGTTTGGGAACTCGGTACCTCCGAATGAGGTGCCGCTGTACGTATGCAGCGCCATCAAAGATGACGCTGTGGCTGCCGAGCTGCACTTTGATGCGGAAACGCATCAAAGGCGCGATTACTACATCGGACTCTTTCATGAGCTCCGATGGTTTCAAAGCAAGAAGACCTCTTCTCGCAGCAAAGTGCCCGAATGGCAGGCACTTTGTCAAAGCTGGAACGCCTTTGTTGAGAACTTCAACAAGAGGCCGAGTGCTTACCGTGATCGGATTAAGCAAGCGCGTGATCGCTTCGAGACGTACTCGAAGCGTGGAAAGCTGGAGCAACTTCATGTTGCTGCTGAGGAGGCAAATGTGCCGTGCGCTGTGCCCGAGGGCTTTCAGTGCGCGAAGTGCTTCCCAGGCGCGGTCCGCTTGAGCGACCGCGACCTGAACGGGTACACGTCGTTCCGTGTGCCCGAGAGTCTCAAAGAGCTCCGTGCTAAGTTCTTAGCACGTGAGGGTTCGGGCGCTAGCGATGATCGCAGCGCTCGTGTTACTTCCGCTGCGCCAGCGCGTACTGCTCTTCGTACGCCCTCACCATTTCCGGAACGTCCTCCAGCAAGACGTTCGGCGGCTCCCATGTATCTCGATGGGGAGGAAATCCTCTCCAACGAATACGAAAACGAGCCCCTTGAGGGTTCGTTTTCGGGATACTATGGTCAACAATCCGCTCAACAATCCAGCGGGTTGAGCCGCGGGCGTCACGGATCGGCGGTGGCGGGGTGGGAACACGCCCGGGTATGATCAGCCCCGGGCTGATCAGTATGCGCCTCTCCACGACCGGGTGACCGTCGTGGAGCGTCTGTAGAGCCGCTGAGTTCGCCGCCCTGAAGCAGGAGCTGGCGAACCAGAAGGCTTAAGTCGCGGCGGTCTCGCAGACCGCCTCGAATATCCAGGTCGAGCTGGGGACCCAGATGAAGGGGTTGCTCCAGCGCGTCCGCGCGCTGGAGGAGAGGTTGCTCGTCGCCGAGGCCAAGTCCTCCGCTTCTGCCTCGGCTCCTGCCGAGGCTTCGGGTCAGCCGAGCTAGATGGCTCGTGCTGCCGGTATGGCTTCAGCCGTCCGACGTAAAAGGTCGGATGGAGGCGCATGCTAGACGGTATGTCTAGCGTGTATGCGTTGCCGTGCCGTGCTAACACAGTGAACGGCCCGATGAAGCGCGGAGCAAGCTTGCTTGCTCCGAAATCCGAAACTGCATGTCTAGGCAGGTTTTGTGTAGCTAACAAAACTAATGAACCAACTTTGAATTCATTTGTGTTGCCTCTGCCCGCATTGTCTGCGTTCAGCTTCTGTTGATCAACAGAAGCTGCTATTGTGTCTTGGACAAACCGAATCACGGCTTGTCTTTTGGTGATGAAGTTGATTGCATCCGAGCTGAAGTCATTCAGCTCGCTCTCCGCTAGAGGCCTGGCCTCTGCGTGGTTCTTTGCGGTGTCTGCGCCCTGCGCAGACCCGTGGTCGTTAACCATGTTGTTAGGGAGTCTGCGCCCTGCGCAGACCATGTGGTTTGTCCATTGTTGCAGCTGACACTGTGCAAGTGTCAGCGGTTTTCTGCGGCTGTTGTATTGCAGTCGTAGATCCTCCCCCACTTAAAGTGGGAGCCATCACTCCGAGTAAACTCGGTAGACGTGGATGCCGCATGGCATTCACATAAAACGGTGTATGCCCGGTCGAGGCATGCACTGAGTTATTGATGGCAAACTCTGCCATCGATAAGCACTCGCTCCAGTATTGGAACGAGTGAGCGTAGCTCTTCAACATATCGACGAGCACGCGATTCACGCGCTCGGTTTGACCGTCCGTCTGCGGATGATCCCCAGTCGACATGGAAAGCTGGCTCCCAAGAAGTGTAAACACTTCTTGCCATAGGTGCGCTGTGAAGCGCGGGTCTCTGTCCGACACGATGTCGGACGGCATGCCATGGTGTTTGAACACCATGTCGACGAGCAGACGGGCCGTCTGCTTCGCGGTCACCTCTGCTGGCACCGCAGCAAGATGTACCATCTTGCTGAAGCGGTCTACAAAGACCACAACACCGGTATTCCCTCCGCTATCCGGGGGAAGACCAAAGATGAAGTCCAAAGACATGGACTTCCAACACTCCGACGGAGTCGGTAGTGATTGCAGTGGAGCCTGCGCGAATGGCGCAGGCTTCACGCGTTGGCATACCTCGCAAGCACGGATGTACTTGCGCACCCACTTATACTGGTGGTGCCAGTAGAAGTCGCGCGTGAGAAGGACATATGTCTTCTCACGTCCGAGATGTCCCGCAGTCGGGGCATCATGATACTCGTACATGACCCTGAGTCGCAGGTCATGGTCATTCGGCACGACAACGCGATCCGCGTTGTCGTCGACTGCGTTGTAAAGTAGCAGTCCTTCGTGCACACGAAAGCGGTGTGCACGCGCTCGAAGGTGCTTGGGCAGCTTCTGACGGGACTTGTCAGAAGGCGCTGTGCCATAGGCCAGCAAGAGCTTCGCGTCCGCGTCGTGCGCGTACGCGGCCTTCACATCATCCAACAGAGATGATGTGG
Source organism: Phytophthora cinnamomi (assembly GCF_018691715.1). Taxonomy (NCBI): domain Eukaryota; phylum Oomycota; class Peronosporomycetes; order Peronosporales; family Peronosporaceae; genus Phytophthora; species Phytophthora cinnamomi. The sequence goes on along the minus strand of NW_027151063.1, from coordinate 41,759 downwards.
GTTTGCTCGATCGTATGGCGTCAATGGCATTGACGTCAACAGCTTCTGCATAGTCCGGCCGACGTGATAACGCGTCGGCCACCACGTTCAATCTTCCGGGTTTGTATTCGACCCGGAAGTTATACTCCGCAAAGAATGAGAGCCATCTCGCCATTCTTTGTGATATGTGTGGTGACTTCACTGCGGTGCGCAGTGATGCATGGTCGGTGTAGACCACAAATGGTCTACTCCCAAGCAAGTACACTCGGAGCTTTGCGAGTGCATACTTCATGGCAAGGAGTTCCTTGTCATGCGCCGGATAGTTGCGCTCAGCTGGCTTCAGCTGACGCGATTGGTAGTAGACGACACGATCACGGCCCTCGTGATTGTGCTGCATTAACGCGCATCCGATCGCGAAATCGGATGCGTCACACACTACGTGAAATGGGCGATCTTGGTCAGCCACTGCCAAGATTGGCGCCTCAGTCAAGCCCCGCTTGACTGTATCGAATGCCTTTTGGCAATCGGGTGTCCAATTCCACACAGCTTCTTTCTTAAGAAGCTGTGACAGCGGGCGGATCTTGCCCGCATAGTCCTCCACGTACTTGCACAAGTACGTGGCCAAGCCAAGGAACTGCCTCAGTTCCTTGACACTTGAAGGCGTTGGCCATTCGTTAATCACTCTGACCTTTTCTGGGTCAGGGCGGACACCATTCTTCCCTACGAGACACCCGAGGACGGGTATCTCGCTTGCCCCGAAGATACACTTCTTCAGGTTCGCGTAGAGCTTTTGCTTTCGCATAAGCTCAAGTAGCTGCCGGAGATGCACCCTGTGCATCTCTACGTCGGTCTTCCCGTCCACAGCCCGGCTGTGGATGAATACATCATCGAAGTAGCTCGGTGCGAAGTCGCGCACCGAGCGCAACAAGTGCGTCACGCACCTGTTGACAGTCGCAGGGGCATTCGTAAGCCCCTGTGGCATTACTAGCCATTCCCAGAGCATGCCGCTTGGCGTGCTCACTGCCGTGAGAGGGATATCGCTCTCACGCATTAGGATTTGATAAAATCCATCTCGCAAGTCGAGAGCACTGTAAACGGTGCTCCCGGCCATCGAATCGATGATAACATCTTTTCGTGGTATCGGCGTCTGCGCCGGTACCGTCGCATCGTTCAGCTTGTTGTAGGCATGAACGATGCGCCATCCGCCCTGTGGCTTCTTGACACAGACCGTCGGAGCACTGTGCGGGGACTTTGATTCCCGCACTTGTCTCTGTTTTTACGACGACTTTCAAAGAAGTCGTCGATCGCTTTCACTTGCTCTCGCGGCAGTGGCCACTGCCGCGTGACACAGTACTTCGTGCCCGGCACGAGATCAATCTCGTGCTGAATGCCCTTATCCTGCGGAAGCTCCGCAGGAATGTCTTCCGGGAGTACGTCTTTGTACTCCCTCAACAATTCGTAATAGGGACTCGACTTCAGCGAGTCCCAACCTTGTTCCTCGAAGCGCTCTCGCTTCGTCTTCGCACTGAGAGTGTCTTCACTCTCAGTGGTACTTCCCATGAAGAGCTGCCTCAGCTCTTCGCTCTCGCTCGCCGTTCTTTCGCTGTCCGAAGAACGCAGACTTGCTCGATGCGTCCATCGTGCAAGTCGCGCGTGAAGCGATTCCAGCTCATGGCTGGAAGCGAAGTCAACTCCGACGCCGTCGTCGGAGGACTAGCGAGTTCCATGTCACGATACTGGAATCCAGTATCGGTGCGCGTCAAGACGCTTAGCGTCTTGACATTCGGCGTCACCGCCGCAGTCTGCCCAGCAGACTGCTCTTGTTGCGTCTCGGTCCCGGACCGAGACTTGCGCAGCGTTTTCCGCTTGCGCCGTCTTCTTGTTGTGCGGAGCCCGGCTCCGCACAGTTGTTCTTCTAGTCCAGGCCCGGCCGTGGACAGTCGTTCGCCGGCGGACCCTGTCCGCGGGCGCGCGGTATCAAGCCCGGCTTGACCGCATTTTCCTTCGTGCAGCCCGGCTGCACGGTAATGTGTCCCTTCGCCGGCAGACCCTGTCTGCGGGCGCGCGATATCAAGCCCGGCTTGATCGCATGGCGCTTCGTCGTGCAGCCCGGCTGCACGGCAGCATGCAAATTGCGTCAGTGCGGTACGTTTGCAACCGTCCGCACTGTTTGTAGCGTCAACTCCCGGAGTTGACACGCCTTCGTCACCTCGACGCCATTCATTGGCGGAGCCCCTCATGACTGAGGGTGCGTCGGCTCCCGGAGCCGACGCGTCGTTGTCGACCTGACCGCTTCGGGTCAGGGACTGTTCCTTACACGCTTGAACGTGGGTGTTGGTTCCCGGAACCAACACATCTTTTTCTTCCGACGTCGGCATCATTGCCGACGTGGGTCTCACTTGTGCGCGCCCTCGCGCACTTCTTGGGCACTCCGGGACAGCAGCATTAAGCGCTGTCTCGACTGGTGAGCCGCGCGCACCTGCTGGTGCGTGCGCTGCGGTAACAGGGCCATCGCTCTCTGTTCTGCTGTCGCGTCCGAAGCGCACGAGCGTGCGCTTCTTCCAGTCTATCACCGGATCATGCCGTGCAAGCCACGGCATGCCCATTACTACGTCGAACGTATCGTCCAGGTCCAGGACGATAAAGTGTTCTACAAACACTCGTTGTTTGTACGAGAAGCGCACGTTCACGACGCGCTTCTCGGTCTTCACGATGGCACCTGTTGCCAGTCGTACCTCCAGAAGACTTCGAGGTGTATCTACCTCCTCGAAGTCAAGTCTCGACAGGCTTCGTAGTCGAACAAAGTTGTTCGACGCGCCTGAATCTACCAAAGCTCGAAGAGAGTCACTCGCTCTCTTCGAGTAAACCTTCAAGATGACTAGGTTCGGCCTGTCATCTTGTTTCTTGCAGTGAGAGCTGGTCTCACTGGGGGCTGCAGTCCTCAGTGTCGCGTGCCCGATGTCGGCACGCGCGACTGCATTACCAGTAGGGCGCCCCGCGCCTACTGGATGTTCGCGTTTTTGTTGATCCGCGGCGATGCCTAGCATCGCCACGACGGCCACCTCCAGGGGGCATGGGAGTCGTGCACTCCCGTGTAAGTGACCGATCCTTCCGTAACGGAAGCATCGCACGTTACCTCCCTGCTGCCGGTAACCAGCAGTTGTTACATTCGAGAGGTCCATTGGTTCTGGACCTCCCGGCCTCGCTACCGGGCGCGGTTGCGGCCTCGGTACGTTCACATGTAGTTTAGCCTGCCGCAGGCTAAACTCTTCTTGCATGGCAAGAGTAATCGCAGCTTCGAGAGTACTCGGGTACTCTCGGAAGAGATAGGTCTTCACAGGCCCATCTCTAAGCCCCTTCATGAACGTGACGACCTTGGTCGCCTCGTCAATTGGGTTAGTCACGATATTTGATACCAAATATCGTGCGCGCTGCGCGTAAGCATGGACGTCATGCTTACCCTGCTGAAGGTCGAGGAACTCCGCCCTCGACCGGAACTCGTTTTGCGGGGGCTCAAACGCTTGTTTGAGCTCCTCTTTGAACACTTCGTACGTGCTGAAGCACGTAGGATCGGAGAGTCGGCGTCCATACGCCCAACTCCTTGCGCGTCCGCCAAGGCAGGACATGGCGAACGCGACCTTCGACAGCGGGTCGAGCGTCGAGCCGCTATGGCTGTGTCGAGTTCGACAAGCCATCGGAGGAGAGGCTCGCCCTCTCTTCCCACGTAATTGCTTACGCTCAACTTTAATGGTTGAGCACGCGGTGTCGTCCCTGACGACGCCGTCACTGAGGAAGCAGCCTCACGCTGCTCCTTCATGATGAACCCCAGAGCAACACCATGTTGCTCCGTCGGCGATAGCGTACGCAGCATTGTAGCTATCGCCGCTTCTCCAATGACTGTTGACAGTCGTTGGAGGGCCTCCCACTCTGGGTCAGACAGGTGGGGGCAGTCAGCGCGTGCAACATGCGTTGCAGGCGTGTTGGAGCTCTCCATGGGCACCTCCGTGCTCATGTGGTTCTCGGCTCCGCGTTCGTACACCGCGTACGAACGTCAAGCAGTCGGTCGTTGGACGGACTACAAAGTGCTACCAGGTGTAGTGGGTCTAACTTGACTCACTACTTTAGCTTACACGTTGCGCAACGTGTATGAGGAAGCGTAAGTACTTAGTAATTACTTAGGTTAATTATATTTGAATACACAAATATAAGTTAACTTAGACAAGACTCCAAGTAGCTAGTTTAAGGTAAAATGAGAACTGTATTGTTTGTAAATTGATCTTCCTCTAAAATCTGCTAAAAACTGTTTATCATCTATGAAAGGGTTGGCAGCGGCTGGCTGTCAGAGCCCCGCTAATATGCATGTCTCTGATTGGTAGAAAGATGCTGCTTTCTACCAATAGGATCTTTTGGGTATGTGTGGACCACTCACTGTGGTGGTCCACTTCAATGTATCCATCGGTGTGTCTTACACCAATGTGAGGAAGTATCCAAAACGTTTAACAGATAACCTATCTGTTAAATTCACAAGTGGCTTGCAGCCACTTGTACGTGTAACCCCGTTACAACGCCAGTATAAGTAGGTGCGCAAGTACATCCGTGCTTGCGAGGTATGCCAACGTGTAAAGCCTGCGCCATTCGCGCAGGCTCCGTTACAATCACTACCGACTCCGTCGGAGTGTTGGAAGTCCATGTCTTTGGACTTCATCTTCGGTCTTCCCTCGGACAGCGGAGGGAATACCGGTGTTGTGGTGTTCGCCGACCGCTTCAGCAAGATGGTACATGTTGCTGCGATGCCGGCAGAGGTGACCGCGAAGCAGACGGCCCGTCTGCTCGTCGACATGGTGTTCAAACACCATGGCATGCCGTCCGACATCGTGTCGGACCGAGACCCGCGCTTCACAGCGCACCTGTGGCAAGAAGTGTTTACACTTCTTGGGAGCCAGCTTTCCATGTCGACTGGGGATCATCCGCAGACGGACGGTCAAACCGAGCGCGTGAATCGCGTGCTCGTCGATATGTTGAAGAGCTACGCTCACTCGTTCCAATACTGGAGCGAGTGCTTATCGATGGCGGAATTCGCCATCAACAACTCGGTGCATGCCTCGACCGGGCATACACCGTTTTATGTGAATGCCATGCGGCATCCCCGTCTGCCGAGTTTACTCGGAGTGATGGCTCCCACTTTAAGTGGGGAAGGATCTACGACTGCAACACAGCAGTCGCAAAAAGCCGCTGACACCTGCACAGTGTCAGCCGCGACAACAAGGAACAAGACAACCAGGTCTGCGCGGGGCGCAGACCTTGGCAGGAAGAACCAAGGGTCAGCGCAGGGCGCTGACCCCCAGAACAAGGAAAACGAGTCTGTGCAGAGCACAGACTCCACAAGGAACAAGGACCACGGGTCTGCGCAGGGCGCAGATACCGCGAAGAACCACGCAGAGGTCGACCCTCTTGCGGAGAGCGAGCTGAACGAGTTCAGCTCGGATGCGATTGACTTGATCAATAAAAGACAAGCCGTAATTCGGTTTGTCCAGGACACGATTGCAGCTTCTGTGGATAGACAGAAGCTGAACGCCAATAATATTGGCAGGGGCAACACAAATGAATTCAAAGTGGATTCATTGGTTTTGTTATCTACTCAAAACCTGCCTAAACATGCAGTTCGGATTTCGGAGCAAGTACGCTTGTTCCGCGCTTCATCGGGCCATTCACGGTGATGGCACGCCACGGCAACGCATACACGCTAGACATACCGTCTAGCATGCGGCTGCACCCGACATTTTATGTCGGGCGATTAAAGCCATACCTCCATCACGAACCAAGTGGCTCGTCTGACCCAAAGAGACAGACTCGGCAGGGGAAACCCTCCTCTCCAGCGCGTAGTCGCGCTGGAGCAGTTAATACAGTCGGGCCTACAGCCCGACCGACACGTTCAAGGCGGTCTGGGAGACCGCCACAGCCGGGACACGATGGTTCAGAGCGGCAACCACCACGCTCTGAAGGTACTCCACAACCGTCACCTGGTCGTGGAGCAACACGAGATGAAGGTCAACACGGCGTTGACCATCGGGGCGTGTTTCCACCACCTCCGCCACCGCTGCGAGACGCACGCGGAGAAATTCGCTGGATCGCCCAGCGAATTGTTGATCATAGGAAAACAATCCGAGGTCCGGATTGTTTTCGCATTCGCTGGAGAGGTTTCCCTCTCCAACACGACACGTAGGAACCACGGAGCGTCCTGATGGAAGACGTTCCGGACATGGTGAAGGAATACGAAACCCAACACGCACTACCAGCAAATGGTAGTGTGAGCGCTGTAGTAATCTACAACGCCTGACGACTCGCGTGCTAGATAATTAGCACGGAGACCATGAAACTTTCAGGTATACATATAGTATACCTGTTGTGGTCGCGGTTGCTAATACGCACCGCCAGCTAGACGGACAGTGCGCACGACGCACGGACACCAGCCTCCACCGCAACAGCGTGGAGTTGCTAATACTTGCCCCACTTCGAGAAGGACTCGAAGTGCTTTGGCACTTGCTTACCCGATCACGGTAAGCAACATAAATTCGCTTAGAGATGTCGACGCACAGACGCGGTCGACATCGAAGAATCGTACACAGACACTGCGTTGTCTGTTCCCGTGGTAGCGGCGCACCTCGCCCTACCGCGCACGGTACTCAGCAACAAAGAGCTTACCCTCTGTTGCAATGGCAGTCTTCGGCTTGGTCGTACTCATTGCGGATGAGTACGGAAATCCCCAGCACAAACAATTGACAAGCAGTCAATATTAATTGACGTGTCGAGACCGACACGTCTAAGCTGAACGGGGGGTGGTGTAACGGGGATACACACACAAGTGACAACAGTCACTTGTGCATGACATTTGTCACTTATGGTTTAACAGATAAATATCTGTTAAAGGTTTTAGATACTTCCTCACATTGGTGTAAGTCACACCAATGGATACATTGAAGTGGGCCACCACAATGAGTGGTCCACACCTACCCAAAGATCCTATTGGTAGAAAGCAGCATCTTTCTACCAATTAGAGACGTGCATATTGGCGGGCCAGCCGCTGTCAACCCCTTTCATAGATGATAAACAGTTTTAGCAGATTTAGGAGGAAGATCAATTTACAAACAATACAGTTCTCATTTTACCTTAAACTAGCTACTTGGTGTTTTATTTGATTTATATTATACTTGTGGACTCAAGTATAATTCATTCAAATTATTAATAAACTCCTATGCCTCCTCATACACGTGGCGCGACGTGTAAGCTAAAGTAGTGAACCAAAGTAGGCCCACTACAGTTAGTACTTCACAACGACTTGTATAGTAAAACATTATTATTACTGCTTACTCGTCGACAGTGCAGTCATCAAGGGTCCCTCAGTTAAAGTCTTCGTAGAAGTGAGGTGTAACAAGATGACTGGTCATCAGAGCAGGGTAGGGTACGTGAGTTACTGTAGGGTTACTACCGGGTTACTCTGAGAGGGTACTATTTGGGTAGAGGGTATTAATCGGGAATTTCCGTTAGTATAACGTTCGGCTGCGAGATTTGTTTGCCCAGCTAGCCATTGTGTCTTGATGTTTTCCCCTCCAATACTTATTCCACACTACTTTTACCAGACGTTAGAGTTGATGCGATCTTATTGACCAAGCCTGTGTGGCACCAACAGTGCCAGATACTATCCCTACTCACATCTTGCCCAGATTTGAATCGAAGTTAGCGGGTGTGTCATGTCTCCCCAAGGAGGGGAAAGCCTATTGAACAAGAGCGTGAACCCCATTACGCTGTGCTTACGGTGGCATCACCATCTTCCGATTTGTCGAGTATAAGGTCTAACAGTTTACTCGAGGTTGCGTCAGTCGTGTCTGGTGTCGGTGTCGGCCTATCGTGTCCACTGTAACCTTCCGCGCTGGTATCACTAGGTCATCTAGGGAGTTGGTCGGCACCTCGGCAAATATCGCATCTTTGGTGATAAAGTATAGATCCTCCCGAGACCATGCCAAATCGCACGAGGGACCTATTGACCTACAAAAGACTAGGTAATTCGGGATAATCTATGGTTTTTCGTGTGCAAATCAGTCGCTCAAGAGAGGCAATGTAACTATTGGAATATCACGCTTTTCACGAACTCCTGCACTTGAGCACTCCCATGCCAACTGTAACGCCCTTACGCTCGCTACCCTTCGATCTTATCTGTTAAGGTTTTGGATCGGACATGTTAGAGGAAGGAATAGCAGAGGAATATAACAGCGGAGGACAGCGTGAAGGTGCCGAAGGAAGAGGTCTTGGAGGAGGAAGGATGCCCGGAGGTGCTTGTATTAGCAGTCAAAGACGGAGTGAGGACTGGTGGTCCCTGGCGGGGAGATAATCCCCCTTATTCTGCAACTAAATCAGTGGTCTACATTGTACGGGACAGCTCTGTGAGCGAGTCCCATGTTCTCCTGCAAAGCATCAGCACGTCGGAGATGCGCAACTTTAACATTATCCAAGTGCATCGACTCGAGCATGCACTGGTTCGATCGGGAGCGAGATCAACACGTAGAGGCGAAGTATGAGGGGGCATACTGCTTGCTCGGTGTGGTAATGCACAGACATGGTATTGAATTGGTGCGAATATAAACCCGCTAGCATGCGAGGACACATCTCGGCATCTGTCCAGTCACCAGCGTACCGGTCGAGATCATTAACTGGGGTTCGTCAGTGTGCAGGCAGCACTGGACACACTTACACTGGTATTTTGATTTTGTCTTGTATGTGGGCATGGAAAAGTCTACGTAAATCGGCAGAACACACAGCTACACGCTGAAAAACCGTGATTTGCTGGGAGATCTATTTATTAATAATCACGATATGCTTGCTGTCTCGAGAAAGATGTGTCTCCTCAGAGAACCACCACTTTTTCGCGCAGTTAGGGGTATTTCACCATCTACCAGGTATCCCGCTGGGTTTATACTCGGTCTCCGTAAAAGACCCAGTCTTTGACCAGAATATGCCGAACATGGAAAGCGTTCTACTATTCGTGTCCGTGTTTCGAACACTTCAAGTTCTCCCGCAGAGAACACCTTCCTGAGCCGAGCTGCTGCGCGCCGTCATGCCTGGAGACCAGGCTCTAATGACGCTCCCCCTGTTGCACAGCATCCGTTGGCGTAGTCGAAGCAGCATCTAGCTCCAGTGCAGAACCCATGGCGACCGTTGTTAGCAGCACCAGCTCGTGGCGCAAGCGACTATAAATACAGCCTTTGTCTAGCGACAAACGACGCGAACCAATCAGATCAGGGGCATTACGCCTGTCTATATCACCTAAAATAAAAAGCCAGGACTATACCTAGACGCCATCGACGCAGCCACGCCTAAAGCCCTGGTTTCTCTGGGTCTCGGAATAAACTACAGACAACGACGGATAAATCCGGACTCACTGAATGACATCCTCCATACTATAAGGCAATCTCCGCTCCCGACACAAAAATCCGGAGAGTAAAAATTCTGCGATTGGATTAGTTGATAAAATAACTTATGGTACAGAAAACGAAGTTGAAACCGTATGGAAAAGCAAAACAAATCCGTATTTTTAGACAGTTACCTTAGGGTACCTAGGAATTGTTTTTTTGATGCTGCGAATTATCGCCTTGTCGGTATGGCGTTCCACACAGCAATAGTGGCATGAATAGCACGAAGGCGTTTTTCATTTGCTGTGCCTCCAGTAGCTTTAGCACTATTTCTTAGCTTCGCTTTTTAGTGGCACCATGACACCAGCACTAAGCGGTTGGCACAACGGTGAGCTGTTCGGAGGCAACCTCACACCCGGATATGCGTCATGCTGACCTCCCACACCTCGGCGCTGCTCGCTCCCCCCCCCCTCCGCGTGCTCCAGATGCCCCACCACGTCCCCAAGACGGCGGCGCTTCAGCTGGTCCGTGCTCTAGTCCTACACGGGAACTGGGTGGCTCATGAGTATGGCCTTCCTGGAGCCGGGGAACCTCGAGGCGGACCTGCAGAGCGGCGCCTACACGCGCTACCAGCTGCTCTACGTGGTTCTACTCAGCACGTCCTTGGGAGGGCTCTACCTAGGTGCTGGCCGCCCGCCTGGGGGCCACCACCGGCCGCCACTTGGCCCAGTTGTGCCGCTCCGTACCCTGTAGCCGTCACTTGCTCGACGCGCTTCATTGCGCAAATGACCTCAAATTACTGTGTCAGCAAAGGAGTTTAGCTTCACACCACTCATTATCTTTAACTTTCTGATTGGCTCTAAAATAATTCATTTAAGCATTTCATTGGATAAAAATGGGGTTAGATATTGTATGGGGATCGAATGGGGATCTGTCTCACCCGGATTTTAGTGTCGCCCGGATTTATCCGTCGTTGTCTGTAAACGATTCTGATTGGCTGGCTGTTTATCCCCAGACAAGCTATTAATTCCCACCTCCAAGGGGGTGGGAATGGTTTGAGGATTTTAATCCGAGATAGGCATCAATTCGGAGAGGCAGACAATCGTGTGGATGCCATGGAAGACAAAGGCAACGACGCTGCAGCGCTTGTGGCACGTACTCGGGGGACCCGGGAGGAGCGCGCTTCGTCTCAGCCGGAGCTTCTTCGCGGGCAGAATCTCCTCCGTCGTCAGAGGTACTCACAGTGACGGGCTGCGCAGGGGGTGGGGAGGCCAACAGGCGGAGCGCCGCATCCGGCGCGGGCAACTACAGCATCTCCATGACACTTGTTTGCATGCCGATATAGTGGAAATTTCCAATTGTGAGGCGTCCTCCCTCGAGGCTAGAAAACGATTTTGACAGGGTATGTGTAGCAGCAACACATTCCCCAGCTCCAGCAATCTGGGGACAGCGTTGGGGAATTGCAATTTCGTTTATTCCGAGACCCAGAGAAACCAGGGCCTTACATGAATTATACATGTACATAGACGTCATAGTGGGTGCGAAAACGAGAGTGGAATCATGAGATTGGGTCATGTCTTTCGCGGGTGTTGATGGCGGGTGATTTTGGCTGTACTTTAAAAAATTAAGAGTTAAGAATATAGTTTAAGCAAAATACTCACTGCATTAGATGTTTCTAAGGGCATGATATCAACATGAAACATGACAAAAGCCTGATCAGACCAAGGGTAGATTTTAAACATGTAAATTACATGAGGAAATGCAGGAATCCTCACCCTCAGGGAAGATAGGAGATATTTCGGATGGGAATTCTGGCTCTATCGAACAGTGAACGCGTTGGCCCAGACTAGCAATTGGGGGGGGGTCACTTTGGAATTTGCTTTCCCTCGTTCAAGTCTCGTATCCCAAGAAAGGCTATTATTAATAAAGGAGGAGTATGCGCGTTCACTTCGGCGTTATAGCGCTGACTGTCACACTTCTCGCCTCCGCTGTACATGCAGCCGCTGGACCCCACCAGGCAATAGTGTCTGCTCGTCAGGGAATAACTATCGATCAAGGGCATGTTGGCACCAAACGGTCCCTGAGAGCGGATGGCAAGTCGAAGATAAATTATATCGAAGATCCCACCAGGGACGAAGAGCGAATCCAGTTACCACCAACCGAAGAACTGGCGAAAATCAAGGCCAAGTTCCCCCAGGCGTCGCAAAGCGATCATTTCCTCCAGAAGATGCAGTTCCACCTATGGAACAGGGATGGACTTAAACCAGACGATGTCTTCGATCTAGTGAAGCTTTACGAAACTGCAAAGACGGACGTTTACGCCAGCAAGTATCTGAACGCGTATATAGCGTACAGGCAATACTACAACAAAATTCACGGAATCCCGAACTGGTAGGTACGCGTTTCGCAATCAAACTCCAACACAGTACACTGTAACGAGCTCTTCATGCAGTTAGTTCTTGTACTACTACTACTACCTTAAACAGAATAAATGAGTCGTAAGGGGGAAATTGATTTAGACTCGCTGGACGAGTTGCACTGAGGTCGTCAAATTGGCGACAAAAAACAACTATTCATGCGTGGCATTTGCAGAATGGGCTCTTAGACTTGTCGGTTTGGCTAGTAGGACTCTACTTGGGCTAAGCGCTAAAAAGGTAAATGAGGCTCTGGGTATCCGGACCTTTGAAGTCCTAGAATCTTGCCAACACCGCGAGGTGTCTTCTTAATACTTTTATGAAAGAATGCCTCGAGCATCTTCTATCCCAAGATCGTTGCTCTGCCTCTCGATAAACCTAGCGCTTGTTGAAAAATCGACTTCCTAATCCTCAAAAGCTGTTGACAAAAAACATCGTGCTGGGATTGTCGAGTGTGGCCATTTTTGTTTACAGACAACAACGTTGACTCCCACCAAAGTATGTGTTTAGTCTTGCTGCGTGACCTCGACAAGTGTATTCGAAGCTTCTCTTTCATTTTCTGAAAGTACTTTATTTTATTTTGTTCGTTAGTACTGGCTGTTCGGAATTTACACAACATTCGGAGCTCACTACCGTTGACTGCTTAGACACACCGACAAGTCGAAACAAAAGAACTTCACAAGCATTCTCAAATATTTGGCAACATCCAGTTTCTTCGGAGAGTTCCAACGAAGAAACCACGATATACTCCGAGTACGTCATGTTCAACTACACCTCACCCATCGGACTGGCATCGTATTCCAGACACTGATCGAATAAACGACAAGAAGATAGCACTACTACTTGTCATGTTTGTCATTGAGCAACGTTATCCACGGTAATTCAGAAAGCAGCACAACAACGATAAAAAACAATGCAACACATTTCAAGATGTGGCAACAGCGCAAGGGTATACAGCAGAACTTAAAGCAATTAATTTGCTGAATTATCAGAACAATTCATCGATTAATCAGCTGTTCAATTGTTTTATGATTGCAACTGGTCGTGCAAGGTGGCGATTAACTCGCGCAAGAGCAATGACTGGGTTAGCGAGAGCTCAAACGTTTAGAAGTAACCTACACGAAAAAAAAATCATCGAGCAATCGCATGTACCGACTTCTTCGGGAAAATGTGAAGAGCAAAAAGATCTGAACAGTACTAGACTCTGTTCCCTGTTTAAGGCCTCCTTTTTCAAATGGTCGCGATTCAACTCGAGCGCTCCTGCTAGATTTGGATGTCGTTTCACCCCCTCGGACTGAAAACATGGGCTGTAGATTTTCCGTTTTCAAATCCTTAAATCACACAGTACAGTGAATTCAAGTAATTCTGGTTGAAATCAATCAGCCAGCAGTGTGGAGAATACCTTTTCTGGCCTGTACATTTGTCTTGATTTTTTTCGGGATAAGCGTTCAGATCTATCGGAAGATGTCTAGTTAGCAATGTCGCTATACTAAAACTTGACTGATTTCAGGCGAGCACAGCAAGGATACAAACGATACTTGCAATCTTTTCAATTGACGTATCTGTAGTCAATACTAGGGGAAATGAAGAACCGATGTTAATATTGTATAGTAGTTTTGTACGATCACCAGATAATTTTGCAAAACTACTTCGAAGTATATAGCAACAGTTAAAGAAAAACAACGAACTGCGATATCAAGCGGGCCTTAAAGCCCGCGAACCAGTGTCCGTGCTAGTTTAACACGCATTTGTAACGCGAATCGCGCGCGCGAAGCTCACAAATTGCATTTACTCGCTGCGGGACACTGATCTCTTGTCAGCGACAAGTTGCTTGTATGCCACAACCTCCTCTGTAGTCCCAAAGATTTGAAGCGCGCTATCCACCCGTGTGCCTATTATACTTGATCAGAGCCACAGCCGACATACGAGAGACAATATCCATCGTACTCTTTACAGAAAAAAAATGTCCAATGTTGTTGTTCACATCACCGTCATCATAGTTGACAATCATCATTGTTGACAAGAATCGGTGTTCCTCCAACAAGTTGTAAGCGGCGAACAGTGATGGTAAAAGCTATTATGAGCTCTTTCAATCTCGTTTCAAACGGGAGACCGCACTTCAAATATCAATCGAAGCCCCCATAAGGTTATGATTTCGCCGTCCGCAAAGTTCACACGGCTCCGCGCGATTGCTAGTTTGTAGCTGCCTCCGAGCTTCCGGGGCGAGTTGTATATCAGATACATGTATTGCCGCTTTCACTAATTTTGCCACCCTATCAGGGCTTCTTAATCGGACTTTGAGTATAATCACGATGGTACTAAAATCATATTATGAAACTGTAAAACGGACGTCGGGCCGAATAATTTTAGCCCTCAGAACTAACGTTACTTTAGATAGCAAGATGCAAGAGCCCCTCTTTGGAGCAGAAGAAGGCACGATGCCTAGTACGGTTCGTTACTGCTTGACGATAAAGAAAGGTGAAGCACCGTGACAAGGGACGTATGGCGAGGTTTGATTTCACAGTCGGTGATGTGCTCGATGTTTTGCGCGCGAAGGTAGCAACCAAGTTCGAGTCAGCTATACGGAAGCCGCTTGACTCTACTACGATAGTGTATTTGAAACCAAGCAACAATGCCCCCCAAAAGCTATACCAGCCTGTTGCAAGTTCCAATCAAGCAAAACGCAGTAGCCACCGCCGAAGAGTGCACTCTGCAATGCCAAGCACGAGAGATACCATACGAACCGGAGTGTCGTACGCATACAGCAAAATAACAGGTCTCCATCTTAGGTCTTCGGAGGAAGTCACTGTAAGCGAGAAAACCCCGAATGGACAGGTGATTGGCGGCATTCGGACTTTCTCGTCCTCTAACTTGCCTCTAATCTGAGTTTTAACTTTTAGCACAGGTCATAGCAAATCCCACCCTACACCTAGTCTCGCCTATCTTATTCCCGGTTTAAGACCTCGACTTGGCCAAAATGTGTGAAAGGCACAATAGCTGTTAGGTGTTCCAGCTGTCCGGGTTACAGTAGAGGAGACCACTCACGGTGGGACCACTTGTCACCCTGCCAGGGTGACTGACCCTGGTCCACCTCTGACGTTGACTGTCCCTTACGCAGACTCAAAGCCAGCATGTGCGGCTAGCTTGGTGAGCTACAATAGGACAAGCAGTGCTCGTGTCGGAGCTGAGACCACCCACACCCTTGATCTTGCCGCACCGATCAGCTGGACCTGTCGAGGCTCTGATGGGCACATTGCACTGACGATCGACTGCTGTCCGCAGCCCGCGGTCCATCGTCGCTACACGCTTCACTTTTCATTTTGGACACTTGCTCGAGGACTCGAGGTTTCCAGTGGTGATAATATCACCATATTATGGTGGTCAAGTATTACGCGCCGAGAGGCTCAGAGATGCTGCCGTCCGATCTCGACAGGCCCACGTTTCTAGCGAACGACAACAGCACTCCCACTACGCTGGCGGGCTACGCCATGCTGGAGAGCAACACACCGGTGGAGTGCACACAGATCCACCACCAGGAATCCCAGAGCGAGAAGAAGTCGCTGCAGAAATTACCCCCGACTCTACCAATGCCGAAGATACTTGGCTCGGTCATCCGTTCACCGCCGCCGTACGTCGAGACAAGACCGAGAAACAGCTCTCTTGTTGCCATGCTCGATGGGCCTGCTCCTGGTCAGGCTAAAGCTGCTCTGGGAGGCTCTGGACTTGCAACTTCCGGGGTGGCCGGCTTGAACAGCAGCCACTCGAGCTTTTTGCCGAGCGGGTCAGCCTTGAACATGCGTTTTCATCCGTCCATGACTAACATGTCAAATATGTCGCGGCCGAGTCGGTTAATGAACAAAACAGAGCTCAACGAGTTGATGGATCAGCTATGGAAAGGTTCAATATCAGGTGGACTCGGCAAGGCGCTGGTCACGAGCGCAGTCAGCTCGGAGGACTGTGCCAACCCTAGAGCACCAGGTCAGCTATCGTTTTTTACTAAACCATTCAACACATCTCGCAGTATTTCCAAGCGCAGTGAAGCCGCAACTCCTCCAGGGTCAAGCGGTGCATGGAGAGATTCGATGGCTTTTATCCCGTTGCCTCGGGAATCGGTTGCCATGATGGTTGACGCGGTTCGAGTATCCGCGCTCGAAGATGATGAGAAGTGTCGGTTCCTGTTTGAAATGTTCGATGTGGAGCATCGGGGTGTGCTATCGAAAGAGGGCGTGAGAGCGTTCATCGAAGCCACTTTTGCCGCCAACGGTGTCGAGTTTCTCGGGGCCTTTGACTACGACGCTGTTATCGATAAAGTATTCGATCGCTGCCGCCAGCACGATAAAATGACCTACAGCGAGTTCAAGAGTGCGTTCGGAGCCGTGGTTATTGAAGTCGACGACGACAAGAGCAAAACGGCGCTCGAACGACTGAGTATGATGGCGACGGAGACGCAGCGCCAGAAGGAGATTGTGCACAACAACGAGCAGGGTGGACACTGGTACCGCATCAAGAAGTTCTGCCGCAGATACAATGCCGAGATTTTCTGGTTGGCGCTCTACTTCCTGCTGATGGTCGCAGTGTTCATCGCCAAGGCCTCGCGGTTCGCCTACGACCCTGCAGTCGGGAACTGTCCACGCATCGCCAAGGGCTTCGCCGAGATCTGTCTCGTGAACACGATGTTCGTGCTGCTGCCTATGTGTCGGAACTTCGTGACAGGCCTTCGCACGCTCCCGGTCGTCGTCAGCCACCTTCCGATCGACAACCACATCGAGTTCCACAAGATATGCGGTGTCGTTTTGCTCATCGCCTCGCTCGGACACACGGCGGCTTGGCTGGCCATCGTGATTTACGTTCGAACAGTGCCTCTCGCTGTGTGGGAGGAGTCTCGCTATCACCACCTCACGTTCGTGCGCGACGAGAACCTGCTTCTCTTTGCACTCCGAGTGCCGATCTGGACGGGCGTGGCCATGCTCATTTGCGCCGCCATCGCTGCTCCGTTGTGCCTCGAAAAGGTTCGTCGCGGCAAGTTTAACCTGTTTTGGGTTTCGCACATGCTCTTCGTCCCGTTCCTCGTCTTGATGGCGTTCCACGGCTTCGCTCGCTGGGTGGCTGCTCCTCAAGCGCACTACTGGGTGCTGCCTCCGATCATCATTTACCTCATCGAGAAGCGCTATCGGATGACTCAAGTGTTCGGGGGACAGACCAAGATCGCTCAGGTGCAGCTTTCGAAGGAGGCGGTGGCGATCTTCATGAAGAAACCCAAGTCCTTCAATAAGCGACAGCGTTTCTTGCCGGGCATGTACGTCTTCGTCAATGTACCGGCAATCTCCAAATTCGAGTGGCATCCGTTCACAATTTCGTCGGCGCCAGAAGACAAATTCATCAGTCTCCATATCCAAAAATCGGGGGATTGGACTCGGGCACTCTACGACAAGCTGCAGCAACTGCACAAGGAGTATGAGATATCGCAAGCTGAGGACCAAGGCTGCCCAGTTTCGTCTCCGTACCCGACAATCTTTCTTGATGGGCCCATCGGCGCGCCTGCACAAGACTACTCTCGCTATCGCGAAGTCGTCTTGGTTGGCGCGGGCATTGGCGTGACCCCGTTCGCGTCAATCCTCAGAAGCATCATGCACCAGTGGGAAAGCTACCGATGCCCTCAGTGCGGCCACGTCCGGTTCCCGCCGAGCTTCCAGCTGCGCAAGATCTACTTCTACTGGGTCATTCGCGAGCAGAAGTCGCTCACGTGGTTCACGAACACCATGAACCAACTGAGCGAAATGGACACCGACAACCGCCTCGAAATCCACAACTTTTTCTCGTCCGTGAAGAGCGAGGCGGTGATCGCCCCCTTACAAGCTTTGCAGAATTTCATCCACGACACCGAGGGCCAGGATATTATCTCCGGGCTGCATACGAAGCAGCGGACACACTTTGGTCGACCGGACTGGAGCGCGGAACTCACTCAGGTGGCGCTCAATCATCGTCAGCTGGAGCCGCTCGAGGATGGAGATGGCGAGCGCGAGGAAATTGGCGTGTTCTTCTGCGGTCCCAAGCCGCTGGGCAACATCATCGATGAGCAGTGCACAATTTTGAATCAGACGAAGGTGAGGCGTACACGAGACGTGGAATTTGTTTTCCACAACGAAAACTTCTAGAAGCTCGACTGCGTTTGTATTTATTCAACTATCAAATACTTTGAAGTACTACTCAGGAATTTGTGGCTTTTTGGCCCCGCCTATCGTGTCTTCATGTGTAGTTAGTTACACAACGCGAAAAGTCATTGCTCCAGAAACAACAAGCCCCGATATTTCCTTCTTGTATCGAACAAGAAGCGTTCAAAATGCATGTGTGATCTTTTCTGGTGTTTTTCTCCCACGACCAATTCAGAAAACAATTCCTGTACCGCTCGTGCCTGTTCCTCCGAACCAATCTCCATAAGCAAGCAATTCCTTGCTCCACTATGCCTCAGCTCTCTCTTGCTAGAAGCCGGATCTCTTCCATTTGCCACCGTGGAGTTGTCTTTGTAAAGATTGGCAATACTTTCATACAGAAGGCGGTACATGCGCAAACCCCTCCGGATCTTCCCCGGCGTCGCCAACTGCAGACCCACCGTCAGAAAACAAGGCAAGGTGGGGTTCGTACTCGAGAACGTCAGCTCCGACGAGGGGTAGTTCCCGACTAGGAATGTACGGCGGGTTGCACAGTATCACGTCAAAGCGTCGGTAGAGCAATTCATCGTCTGCAACATCCCCTCGAAGTGTAGGCAGGGTCTGTAAGTCTCGAAGCAGAAACTCAGCTCGTCCGTCCAGGTTGTTTGAACGAGCGTTTTGCTTTGCGACAGCGAGAGCACCGGGAGAAATGTCAATGCCAATGCCAGTAGCACATGGAAACTCGGACAATGCTGACAGCAGCAGACACCCGGAGCCCGTTCCGATATCCAGGATCCGCAGCGGCGTCTGCGGATGAAATTGCTCCTGCACAGCCATCCAAAAATGAGCTTTATGACCTCCACGATAACCAAATAGAGATAGATAGACCGATCACCTACCACCAAGGTTTCAATCAGCACTTCGCTGTCACTACGAGGGATGAGCGTGTCCTTGGTCACCGCGAACTCCAAGGACCAAAACTCCTTCCTGCCGAGCACATAGGCCAGCGGCTCGCCCGCTGCACGCCGCTCCAAGGTGAAGCTCAGTGTCTCTGCTTCATGTTCCGTCAACTTCTCACAAAAAAACTAAATTAGTTAGGAAGATATAAAGTCTAGCGTAAGTTACGAGGAAAACGTCTTCTGGCACACCTGGCGCTCTCCGTGGAAGAAGACGTCGCTGCTGGACGCCAAGCGAGGCTGCAAAGCGTTGGCCACCAGCGCGTTGGCTTCGTTGCGAGCCGAGTCGTGGACGGTGGGGCCCGCCAGTGCGCCGGTCACGTAGCTCAGACGCTCGCGGGCTTCTTGCACCGCCTCCAGCACGATCTGCTGGCTGTGGATACGACGGCACAAGGCCGAGGAGTGCCGACGCAGCCCGAAGATGCGCTGCATGTAGAAATGGTGGTGGTGTGGGTAGAAACTGTGGCAAGCACGGGGCATCATGGGTTCATCAAATGGGAAGCGGTTTCATTGAAGGCAGTGGCTATATAGCCCGACTGGGGTGGAAGAGAAAGGCTTGAGGTGCCCGACAACGCCCGACCGATGCCCGACACTGCCCGACTAAAAAAAGGATTCAGTCCAGCATTCGTGTGAAACGCAATGCATGTATACGTATATTCGGATGCGAAATACTTAGTGAGCTAAGCGATAAGTGACGCTCGGTAACACCCAACTACGATCTATTGAATGACAGATGATCCAGTACTATTGTAGTCAAATGTCTTACGAGTACTCCTTCCAAATGCAAACCCTTAATTCTGTTTTGCAGACCCGCAGTTATTTCTCTACGCAACCCACTCAGTTCCTTGTCCAATTATTGCGCTGAGCTATCATGTGTAGCGCACGTTTCACTAACCTTAAAAATGGTAAAGAGCAATGCAATTATCAACTTGTTGAAAGGGTTAACTAAGCGCACATGGCGATGTATCTGTAGCGCAGATACTGCATATTTGAATTGTTGTAATAGACGTCAAGCTTGGTCTTACGTACCGTTGGAGACAAAAGCGGAATGCATTTCAACTTGGCTGGGAAATCAGTCTGCTGCGTGAGCCCCCGACTGGCCCGACTGATCGACTTGCCCGACTGACACCGACTGACTCGACTGACTGACATGCCTGACTGACCGACTTGCCGACCGACCGACTGACCTGGATGGCAATCCGACCCGATTAGGCTCGATCAGACCAAACCAAGACCAGTCTCACCTGTGCACTGCAGCCCTCCGCCGGCTTGCTTGTTGACTTGGATTTGTATTTTCCGTGGTTCGTGCACACCAACGTCCTAGCATACTGTCCCCACGAAGCCGAAATCACCCTCATCAACGCCACCGTGTCCAGCCAGAGCCCGCTTGGTCGCGACACGCTCACGAAGCTCTTACGGAAGAGGTGCAAGCGAGCAGAGCAGAGCGCCGTTGCCTCTCGTTGGCACTCGCTGTCCGTGTGTCTCTCCGCCTAGTCCCGTGCGTCGGCCTCTATCTGCACCGCCGAACCACCAGGACCAAGATGATGATGCTGCCCGCCGACGAGGTGCCGCCGCCGTCCTCCCGCGGCGGAAGCAGCTCCGCCGCGCTCGTGCTGGCAACCACCACCGCCGACGACGACGACGGCGCGCTCCGTTTCCCCCTCCCCGTTTGGCGCTCAGAAATTTTGTGGCTGGCAGCGGTATACGCGAGGTATACTATCCGCAGTGCGAGGAGCAATCGATTTGCTAGGCAAAGGGTAACCCAGTCGGGCAAAATAATCACTCTCTTCATTGAAACCTTGAAGCCTTGAAACTTTCAAGGGTGCTCAAATCATGCGCATCGCAAGACCGCACTATAATTGATGGTGTTGTATTAGTTGTAGAACGCCCTAGAGGAGGGCGTTTAATTCACATGATGATCAAATACTTTACCGCGTACTATTCGGTATTCTACGTTATTAATAAATGCTTTTTTATCAAAGTGTTTACAGCATCGACCAATCGCGAGCAGAAAACTTTGACCATCCCATTTTTGCTCTGAGCAGCAGCAGATCAAGATTTCAGAAGCTTTGACCATCCCATTTTTGCTCTGAGCAGCAGCAGATCAAGATTTCGGAAGCTTTGACCATCCCATTTTTGCTGAGCAGCAGCAGATCAAGATTTCAGAAGCTTTGACCGTCCCATTTTTGCTCTGAGCAGCAGCAGATCAAGATTTCAGATGCCACGCCGCACTGCGCGCAGCTTTAGACACACGGAGACAAGCCGCCATCTTACGTTGCGTCCTAGGCGAAAATGACTCGAGCGAAGATGACACAGACACTCAGTATGCGGCAGCAAGCAGGTGCTATTGTGTACCTATGTAAACACTGTAGAGTCCTTTGTATCATTCGATTTTTAAATGCACGCATTGCTTGTAAGAACCCGCCATTTTTAGCACTTTTGTCCGGCCGCAGCAGCAGCTAACGTAGAATACCGAGTAGTACACGGCGGTGTATTGTTATAAACCGCCCTTCAGTGCCTTGCCAAGGACTGCCGGAGTGACGAGCACATCCCATATGGGCGAAAATAGTAGGACAGCGGTACACGTACATATGTAGTATCGCATCAAACGTGCAACATTTGTCAGCAAAAAGTGATGCTTGAAACCACATAAAAGAGACAAAGGTCAAGCGACTTTCGGGTCAAAGTGCAACCTACAGTTGGAGCTGCCATATCTCGAAATCTACATACGGCTTTAGGTTAATAGTGGGTAAGTGAGCTAACCATACCAGTGGGGACTTCTGTACGAATGTTTAGCACTGTACAAGCTCTCCTTCAATAGATCGTCCGTAGAACCCCTGCGGACTGTTAAGTGCAATGCGTGTTAATACACAAATGAGACGGCGTCAAACAAAAACAAACTATTAAACCAAGGTACGAATCGCTATTTAAGCCTGTCATTCGAAAAAGACGTGTCTTGTGCTCATTATAAGCTATCGTTTCCTGCGAAATGTTGAAAACTTGAGGCATATGAAAAAGATATCTCGCTTTTCCGATCCCGAAAGTTTCGACTTTTCTTCGGAGCGAATGACCGCAATATTTTTTTCAAATTTAGCTTATTGCATATTGTAGGAAAACTCGTGCGAAAAGTCATCGACTAGGAGTAGCTTGACGTTTTCTACGAGTATTTTATACTTTCCACTTTTAAGCCCGGTAAAGTCCGAAACTTGATTGTACAACTTCAAATCGATAACTTTAAATGGTAGCTTAGTATCATTTTGTTCGAGGCAGTCTCAAATGTGAGTGCACTAGAAAGCAAGGCACGTGGGTACCAACGTCAACTATGTAGCCAGCTTCATCATTACGTTATTTTACAAAGCGGCGGGCGTGGACAGAACAACACATCCGAAAGAGAAGCAGCAGGCTTGCCAAGCCTCTCGGAATCCAAGTTGGATCCTGGCGGTAAACGTTCGAAAATCTTCTATACCTAATCGGGTGCAGTGAAAGACTACTGGGAGTCGGACGCAGTCTGCAAGGAATAGTCCAGTATCATAGGCTTTGCCTGCTGAACAACCGTTTTTCTGCGAGTTCTTCTGCGTGTCAGAATTCTGCCACTGTGCAATTTGCTCGACAGCACCGAGAGACGTCATCGGCGAAGAATGCGGCTGTACAGCACACTGCTTACGGTTGCCACGCTACTTGCTATCGGTACCTCGGTGGCCGTTGGTGGCAACAGCCAAAACGAGATTTTGAAGGTGACCAAGGTGGCCAATGCGGGCTTTCCAGACGCAACTCGCGTGCTCACTCCTGACGAAGCCACTGAGCAGCGAGTTTTGAGAACAGTAGATGATGACAACGAAGACGAGCGCGTACTCGGTATCCCCACCTTCTTAACGATCGCGGAGACGGCTAAAAAGATTCCGAGTGCGTCAACTATTGCGGCGGTCGCCAAAAAGCTGCCAGGCGCGTCAGTTGTCGAAGATTTGACTCAGAAATTGCAGTATCAGTATTGGCTGAAGACGAACAAATCTCCGGACGAAGTTAAGACGTTTCTGCAACTCGACGATCTTGGGGCGAAGATTCTGGATAGCCCGAAGTTGGACATTTTGATCCGATACACAAGAATGTACAACGACCAGAAAAACCTCCCGCAGACGACAATGATCGCCGAGTTGCTGAAGACGATCCCCGTCGACAGAATGGTGGAGCTTGCCAAGAAGATCCCTGGGTCAGAAAAGATGATTGAGAATGTCCAGTACCAGCTTTGGCTGAAGGCGAACAAGTCTCCCACGGAAGTCAAGTCTCTGTTGGGTCTTGATAATCTCGGAGTAAAGATACTGGATCATCCAAAGCTGAACATTTGGGTTCGATACCAGCGGATGTACAACCAAAACCACGGGATCGTTAACGCAGCATAATTGCAGTACTGTGGGCCAGCGCTAGTTCCAGTAAGTTTGTTCGTATACTTTTATTGTAAGAGAAACGAGCGTCATTTGATCAAATGCGAACACTGCCTTACTTAGCTAGTGAAATGCATATGCCGTAGCGAATTGATTCTGCCTCGAGTTTCTCAAACGTCCCTATTCGTGCCCTTCCAGCCGCCCGTTTAGGCCAGTCGGGAGGTGACGAGTCGCGAGAGCGGAGCCATCCATGAACGAAAGTCTCGCTGCCCGACAGGAAGCTCTGCAGCGACAGAACCAGGAGCTGAACCAGCAGGTGGAAGCGATCGAGCAGCGTCGACAGCAGCACTTGGCCTCTGCTAACAGACCCTCCTCTTCGTCGTCAACGACATCACTACGTGGGACTCGATCCGCTTCGCCGCAAATCGAATCGCCTACCCGAAAATCCAAGTCGTTACGTCACGACGAAGATCATGATCAGCAATGTTACTCCAAGTCGAACTTGGAAATTCATTTGAGCCGATCGATCGACTCCTTAGGCTCTCAAGACTTAAACGAAGCGCGGCGCCACTTCGCAAAGAGTGACAGCAAGGAGACGGTGGCGACGGGATCGAGGAGTAATTCAGCCACACGATCTCAGCGCCAGAAGAAGTCAACAGGAAGTGAGACTTCGCCTCAAGATACGTCCCGCAACAAGAAGAAAATCGGCGCTAGTGGTGATACCTCCGATAATGCTGATCCTGTTCGAGAGAGCGACCCACAAGGTCTAGGCCTCGAGGCCACGGTTCGGTATCAAAAAGCACGCTTGCGTGTTTTGCAGGACGAAGCAGATGCAGCTGTGGCTCAAACGGAGCAATTGGTTCGGACGATTACATATTGTGCTGTGCCCTGTCCTCACTCACTTACTTGGTTGTATGTTTTCACTTCCCACGAATTCAAGCAAGCAGCGCATAATAGTTTAAAGACGGAGATGGAGAATCTTAAGGCGGAAAACGCGACACTTATCAAAAGGATGCAACAGACACAGTTGCTGCTTGAAAAGCAGCGTGAGCTCTCGTACGTACCACGAAGTACCAGTCTTAAAACTCTCTCGTCTAAAATGTTTGCACTGTATGCAGTGTTGCCCAGGAAGCTAAGCAGCGGATTCTGGAGGGACAGCTAGCAGCAGCAAATGGACGAGTTGAGGAGACTCAACGCACTGAGAAGCTTGCCTCACAGCAAATTCGTTCGAAAGATGTAAGTTGCATTGGCCAATAAAACGAATATTCCCTTGATGCTGAAGCCGTTTTCTTGTGTAGATTCGGCTCAACCGTGCGCTTGAAGAGATTGAGAAAGTTAAGGCGCAGCTGCAGGAAGAGCAGAAGAATCATGGCGAGCAGATGGTCGCCAAAGCTGACTACGATCAGGTTATTCGCGACAACAAAAAGCTCGACAAGCAAAAGGTCAAAGCAATTACTCTAGTACCTGTTTCTTTCTTCGCCATCTTGGACTCATTGTTGGTGTCGTGCAAGCAGGGCGAGTTATTGGCCGCATTCAAGAAGCAGATGAAGCTCATCGACTTACTTAAACGCCAGCGAATTCACATGGAGGTACACTTGAAGAAATGCGTGAGCCTACTGCGGTCATCGACTTACTTCTATTTCGTTGCAGGCTGCCAAAATGTTGTCATTTACAGAGGCGGAGTTCAGTAAAACGTTGGAACTTGGCTAGACGTAGCTCCATCGATACCACAGCACTTGCAACGCTATCACTTCATTTGCATGAGCTCCTGCTGTAGCGCGAACTGAGCCTCCACGCGTTGGGCTTCTAGCACCCGCGTCAGCTCGATCTGTGAAAGCAGAGACACACATTTTACCATTTGCGCATTCCATGCTGAATATATGTGGTAATTCTTACCTTCTTCTCATTGAGATAATGGTATGCCTGCCAGTGCGCCTCCTGCAGAGCTTCAACTTGAGAGATGCTCAAGCTGTCGTTAGGCTCAAGTTCGCGGTCGCTCACCGACGATGCGATGAGGAACTTCTCGACACCAATCTCCAGCTCGGCTGCAACGGGAAAAGTTCGCTGGAAACTCCCGTTCAATTGCTCGTATGATATGCTCGTTGAGACAGCCTCATCGTCGTCGGATGACATTTGACTCCGTGGCGACGCAGGCTTCTCAGGGCGGGAGGTAGGCTGGTTTGCCCATGGGTTTTTGCGCTCGGTTGAAGGGGCTAGAATCGACTTCGAGGAAGCTGTGCCCTCGTTCTGCGTAGATTGTGGTGCGGTGGCATCCAGCTTGGAAGGTGTATGTGAACTCTTCTTCACATTTTTGTTGGTAGAAGGCTTACGTTGCGTCCTTGTAACGCTCCGCACAGTTTTAGCGCTTCCACTAGGCGATTCCTTGCGACCTAAAGAATAATGGTTAGTACGCACACAGAGCTTAGATTCACGAGTAAGCACACTTACGACTCTTCTTGGGAAGAACATTCTTCCAGTCGCCATCATCGTATCCACTGTCATACACAACTCCAGACGGGTCAGCACCAGCATTTCCAGAAAGCGATGAACGATCTCCGGCCTTCACGTATTCAATCTTGTCAGCCTCAGAGTGTTCGCCACTTTGGACTTCATTAGTTTCGGAGCTTTCCGTTGGCGATGCCTTAGGGACACTTTCAGACGCATTCACTTTTTTCTTGGCCTTCTTGGTTTTCTTTTTCCCGCTCTTTGCTGAAGGGAGCTGTTTGCGGTCAGATGCTCCTTCCTTTTCCTTCAACGCCAAATCTATCAACTCTTGCTCCACCTGAGCGCTCAGTTGTGCCGCTTCTTGCTCGTACTGGGCCCACTTCAAGCTCAACAGGTCTTCCATCTGCGCCGAGGTCACACCTGAGATTCGCTTGCTCAAGTCGATAGCCGTATTATGAGCCTCATTCCGCAAAGAAATGTCAAGCTCTGGTGCGTTTGAAATCAACGCATCCATTGCAGCCAGATTTTCGCTCAGCACTGCCAAGTGCAGTGCGGTGTTACCTCCCGATTTCTCTACCGCGTTCACATCGGCCCCATGAGCAAGCAGAATCTTCACAATAGCAGCACTTCGCTCCATCATCTCGTTGACACTAGGCGCTCCAGGACGAGGGTCCGCGCCAACGCGAGCAGCGCACATGAGAGCGTTCAGGCCGCTCGCGTTGACTGCGCTCATGCTCGCACCAAGCCCCAGCAGCAGTTGCACAGCAGTCACATTCTTTGCCACGCAGGCCATCATGAGCGCTGCATTTCCGCCACACCCAACAATTAGCCACGTATATCAACTCTCCTAGTTTAAAGCCACGAACCAGAGTCTCCGTGGGCGTTCGCCTGCTCAACAATTCCGCGCAACTTCTGGTTACGCTCGGGGGTCGCAACCAGCTCCTCCATCACCCGCGTCTGGACGAGCAACAGACAGCATCCAGAACGTAAGAACCATTGCGCATAGTACTAAACAACTGGAATGCAGCCGCACGTTCTTGGACATTGCTGTCAGGTGCAGCACCGTGGTTCGGTTGGTGTTGGTGGCGCAATCCACTGCGGCGGTTCGGTCGACCACGAAGCCCACGAGGTCGTCACGACCTGAAGTTGCGCAAACGCCAATGGCAAGACGCTGGTAAGTAAACCCACGGAACGCGTCGACCCGCGACTGAGCGCACAGACGCACCACAGGCGCAGACGCTCATGAGGACGCTCCAGCCCATGTCATTGGGGCGATCGAAGTCGACGCCTCTCTCCGTGAAGAACTGGACGCACTTGTCATAGTCCGCGAACTCCACCAAGCGGTGGGCGAACGCCTGCGCCTTGTCCGCAGCAGCAGCGTCGGTCTCCATTGGCATTTTCGAGCGGCTACGCCAATCAAACGGGACTGGCTCGGGAGTCGTACTTAGACGGAGCAGACGTTGGGGCCGTTACGGCAGGTGGTCCGACGCTGCTGCTCGATTTACTTGTCGGAAGGTGCAGCAAGCGGCAACTCGGTGTGCGGAGCACTGGGAGCAGAGCGTGGCAAGCGGTTGATCGACCGAGACTGAGCGCTGGAGCTCAACTGCAGCAAGCTACGTGCATTGGTAGGGTGGGTGGCTACAGTCGCAGCCGATTGGCTGCTGATGTTGAAGTGGACTGACAACGATGGCTACAGTATTCATTCGCCTAGAGGGCTCCTGTCGCCATGAGCCGCGAGCTCGATGGCCTGCTAGACAAGCTGTCCCGAATCAACCAGGAAATGGGCGGAGAAGAAGGCAAGGGCAAGAAGAAGGACAAGAAGGGCGACCAGTTCCACGAGCTCAAGACCAAAATCGGCGAGAGGCTCCACCACCTCAAGATGGTACGTCGCGACGCCCTCGGCGCTGTATTCAGTGACCGGGCTCGCCACTAACGAAGAACCGTTCTGGGCCTGCTGCAGACATTGCAAGAAAATGATGTAGCGGCGACGAAGAGAGGCAAGCACCCTCGCGAGGCTATCCGGCGACAGCAGGAGATCCGAGAGGATATCCGTCTCGTCGGCGTCGACATCAAGGACCTTACGACCAGCTACGACCTCGAGATGAAAAAGAGAAAGGTGGCGTTAGGTAGCTACGTGCGAGCGCTTCACTCACAGCAGCAGCCATCTTACGCGGTATTCTTTTCTGCTTGCAGAGTAAATTCTCGCCCGAAGAGCTGGCGATGCGAAAGGAGATCGTTACGCAGTACTGGGCCGAATATGAGCGCATCAAAGAGCTTGCAGCCGCAAACTACCGCTCTCCTGCAGGCCGGACGACCTTCGACACTGGCGGCGTTGCAGCGCCGATCGGGTCATTCGAAAATGGCGCCTTCACGGCACGAACGAAACCAGCTGGAGCACTCGGAGGCCCGGTTTTCGGAGGACTGGGTGGCGGTCTCGGTGGAGGAGCAGGAGGCGGTGGCGGCGGTGATGGTCCGATTGAGCGGGAAGTGGTCACCGACGACCAGCGTGCTATGCTGGCAGATATCCAGAGAAACGACCAGCGCTTCGTAAGTATCACTGACAGCTCGAAAAGGTCCACGTTACATATCATGTCGCTTACTGCCTTGCCCTTTGCTTTGTATTGTATGTTTTCAGGACAACATGATCGAGCAGATTGGAACGGGTGTCCAAGAGTTAGGTCAGCAAGCTCGAATGCTGAACGAAGAGCTTCAGCAGCAAGCAATTATGATCGATGGACTGAGCGAGCGCATTGACACCACACAAGCACACGGTGAGAAATTCACACTCAAATTGCTATTTTCTTTCGACTCTGACCTCGCTCAATTTTTGTAACGTTGCGCAGTGGAAAGCGTCAACAGGAAGATGAAAAGACCCTGGAGAAAGTTGGCCGAGGTGCCGACAAGTGCATGATGGACATGATCTGTCTCATCCTGCTGCTCGGGATTTTCGCTGTGGTCTACAACATGTTTATCAAGAAGGATTCCACCAGTACCAAGACAACAACATGAGCTGCCCTCCAAGCGAGACATGTTCGCAAGAAAAGCTGTTGCACCTGAATCGGCAGCTACCTGATACCCCTCGACTAGACGTTTATCTTTTGCTGCAGTAGCTCAGACTGAGATTCAGACTCCTCAAGGAACAGGAAGTACGCACCTATATACCTCAATCCCTTCATTGCCTGGAGTTCATATTACCGCTTACTCGTCGACTGCCTCGCTTTCAACTTCTTGCTCGACCGCGAAACCGCAAGCAAACCGTGTGCTGTCAGCGCATTAGCTGAGCCGTTCACCAGCATACTAGCTTTGCTGTTCACCAGCAGACTAGCGCTGCTGTTCACCACTTAATCGCAGCGCGCAAGTCGGACCGATGAAAAACTGAAGAACCCCACGACGCACGCTGGGGCCGAGCTTCGCCCTGTATCATCTGTACTTTCGGACTCTACTGCGGCCCATAAATCGATCGGGGCGGAGGCCCGCCCATTCCTCCCGGTCCAGGCGGCCCTCTCATACCCGCGCCCATGCCCATGCCCATGCCCATACCCATTCCCATAGCACCCATCGGAGGAGGCCCACGCGGCGGTCCTACGCACATGCGCACACGAACAAACAAGCACACGTCGGTCAGTGCACGATTTATCCAGCAGCAACCAGGCCAGCAGCAGCAGCAGCAGCAGGAGTAGCATTGCTCACCTCGGATCATGGGCGGCCGCATGCCTGGAGGAGGCATCATGCCGCGCGGAGGCCCGCGGGGCGGGTATCCCGGCATCCCGTTCGGGGTCCGCTGGGTCTCGGGGCAGCGAGCCGGCAGGCGCCGGTCCGCGCAGCCACTCGCCAGCTATACAGCGCAAGACAGGAGGAGGAAGCGTTAGCAGATACAGCACCAATACACACCCACAGTTAGGGAAGGCAATTGCAGCGCGGCGTACGGTTCATGACGACGCCCTGGCCGGCCAGGAACTGCTCGTAGTAGAGCTTGACGTTCTCGCGGTGCTTCCAGCCTCGGTTGTGCTGCTTGCGGCCGGCTTGCTGCGGGGAATCGCGCACGGACAGGGAGAGGAGACAGCACAACGTTAGATACAGCGCAGAGCGAGGCCGGCGGGCGCGGGCGCCACGCACCGAGTCATGCGTGAGGTAGGTGTCGCAGTAGTCGCAGTAGTAGCGCGGCATGGTGGCTCGGGCTCGAATGGCAACATCTTTGGCAGGATTAGTGGCAACTACCGCATCAAGCGAAAATGTTCGTACGCGCTTTATGAAATATACGGTACGTTTATTCTGCGTGTGCCACACGAGACGAAAGCTGGGCGTACTTCTGCGTCCCGGTAAAAGAGGTGCATCTCTGGGAAGTTTTGGTAATTATCATTTTGGTATCAGAAAACATGCACTTCTTTTTCCGGAACGAAGACGCTTAGCAACACGCAGAGTCGCATGGGCGGGGCGACGTGCCGTCGCGCGTTGTCCAGGCAGGCCAGGGAGAGATGACCTCTCACCCGTATCCCATTCCGCCGATGATTGGCTCGAGTTCAAGTCTGCCCATCTCCCCGTCTTTAGTCAATCATAGCAAGGGCAAGGCAACAGAACTGGTGGCTGGCTGCAGCGGCGGCGGCCACAGCCTCACACGCAAGATTTCCCTGCTGAGCCGAGTCCTCGCCGCCGCCAGCAGAAGCAGCAGCAGAAAGCTCATCGCCCGAGCCATGTCGACCGAGAAGCAGTGGTTCAGCGAGACGGAGGCCATGTGGCCCGGCCAGAAGTTCTCGCTCGAGGTGGAGGAGGTGCTGTTCCGCGGCAAGTCGGACTTCCAGGACGTGCTCGTGTTCAAGTCGGCCACGTACGGCCACGTGCTGGTGCTGGACGGCGTGATCCAGCTCACGGAGCGCGACGAGTTCGCGTACCAGGAGATGATCACGCACCTGCCCATGTTTGCGCACAAGCAGCCCAAGCGCGTGCTCATCGTGGGCGGCGGCGACGGCGGCGTGCTGCGCGAGGTGACCAAGCACGCCTGCGTGGAGCAGGTGGTCATGTGCGAGATCGACTCGATGGTGTGCGACGTGTCCAAGAGGTTCTTCAAGGACACGGTGGCCACGGCCTTCGACGACCCGCGCGTGACGCTGCTGCACGCCGACGCCGCCGTGTACCTGCGCGAGAACACGACCGAGAAGTTCGACGTGGTCATCGTGGACTCGTCCGACCCCGTGGGCCCCGCCGAGGTACTCTACCGCGCCGAGTTCTACGAGAACATGAAGAACTCGCTGTCGCCCGACGGCGTCATCTGCACGCAGGGCGAGTGCCTCTGGCTGCACCTGGACCTCATCGTGGACGTCATGCAGCGCTGCCAGGGCCTCTTTCCCACGGTCAACTACTCGTACACGACCATCCCGACCTACCCGTCGGGCCAGATCGGCTTCATCATGTGCTCGCTCGACCAGAGCGAGGGCGTGCTGGCCAAACCCAAGCGCACGCCCGACGCCGAGATGCAGGAGTCGCTGCGTTACTACAGCGCCCAGATCCACGAGGCCGCCTTCGTGCTGCCCAGCTTCGCCGAGCGCAAGATCGCCGCCGTGCGCAAGTGACCCCGCTCTTTAGCCTGCCACAGATTCCCTACCACCATCAACCTACCGATCCTGCACACATGCTGCAGGAACTTCAACAACTGTGAATAAGAGCGTATGTTTAACGTCTATCGTGCTTGTAGGTTTAGTTACCTGTCCATGACTGCAGTACACTCTAACTCGAAGTAGCCACGCTCGTCGGTGCCGCGATGCCGCTGGGCACGAACAGCGTGATTTTGTCCTCCTTCCAGCAAAAGTCGGGCGTCTGCTCCTGGATGAGCTTCCAGATGTAAGGCACGAAGAACTGCTCCGGGTCAGCCTCCTCCTCGTACCGATAGCTAGCGTCGTCGTCGTTCACGGACGCTTTCGATCTTGATGCGCCTCCGGTCCTGGAACTGGCACTCGAAGCTGCTACGAGGCTAACACATTCGCAGCGGATAATTTCCAGCACCGTGTCAGTGTCAAGCACGTCGTCGGGCGAGGTCTTCGCGTCTACGACTGCCTGGAATCGCGCCAGCGTGCTCCACACGGGGCCGTTATTCACCTGTGCGGCGAATTCGGAGTGCTGTTGCAGTGCCGCAAATGTGCCCGCGCGATGCAGCAGTGAATAAATAAGTTGCGGGTTGCGCGGTAGCAACTTCGCCTTCAGGCAGGACGACACCACACCCAGCAGCAACCGGATAAATTCGACATACGCTGAGCGCTTCTGTGCTAGCACCTCGTTCTCCTCCTTGTCCGAGCTCTTCAAGCGCTTCATCTGCGTCACTAGCTTTGCTTCGTTCTTGGCAAGCATGTCAATGAGCCCCACGACGCCTTGCGCAGCATACACGTGCAGATTCTCCGCTGAACGCGCGAGGTTGGACAGAGCCGCAAACGCATTCAGGTGGATGAAGCTGTCCTGGAAGTGGGTAATGTTGCGGAAAATAAGCCGCGTGAAGATGACCATCATAAGACTGCCCAGCGAAACATCCAGCATGTAGTGTTCCTGGTACCATGATACATTGGGCATCACTAGCTGAGTATGTGCGGTACGAACGAACTCTGGGTCCTGCGTAAACGTGAGCAGCACGATCACCAGCATGTACAGCCGGCTAGGCTCCACAGACCGCGCGTGATACAACGTCTCCAATAAAGGCAGTAAAGACGCTCCATATCGGCATTGCCCACAGCAGCATCCAACATCATTGGGTTTGAATATAGCAGCGTGTAAAGCATGAGATGGCTCGCCTCGTACGGCGCGTGGTGACCCACAACCTCGAACAAGTCTGAGTACAAAAGTTCCAATTTCTCAGCATTGGAGCTCACGGTTGTGTCACCTTGTCGCATCAAGTGAACTCGAGGATCCTCGATCTCTGTGCTCTGACTGTCTGCGTCAGCTCCATCAGCAACACCGCAAAGCGCTCCTCGGAAAGGGTTGCTGGCCACTGGCGCATCACTGTCTCGACAACTCTGTAACAGGACAAGTAGCAGCAAGACGCTTCGATCGGCAAGGGGACTTGCCGTATCCTCACGAGTGGTGAAGTAGCGGATGAAGCTCCATGGGAATCGGAAAATTGATGCTGGCGGCATATAAACAACACATAAGGGTAAGAAGAATGATCGTTCAGTGACAGCGGGTAGTCGAACTCACCTGCAATTGAGCCAACGCCTTCGAGTGTGAAATAAGAGAACTGTTCCTGCTCATACGCCTGGTCGGAAATCCCCGACATCGCAATGAGCGACATATCACGAACCTTCCGCAGTGCTACCACTGCAGTGTTTGAAGCGGCATTTGGTCCTGAGGCCTGAAGTTGTTCGATACTATTCTGCAGCAAGCGACGCACCACGCCTGAAGCCCAATACGATTTCTTGCCATCGGGCAGGGCAGCGGACATCAACATGTAAAGGAATGGGTTGTGTGCACGTAGGTCGCCGGCTTGTTTGGAATGGTCCCGCGGATATGCTACCGGCGACAGGAGCACCAGCAGCGTGTTCACCACTTCCACATGCAAGTCGTGCGTCTTCTCGCTACAATTCCACCAAGTACACCAGTGAATAATATCATAAACGTCACACAAGCGATATCGCGGCATGGGCAGAAGAGAGGACGTACTTCGGCGGAAACTCAATAAGAGCCGTAAGAAGTGTATCTAAGAACCGAAGCGCTAGATCATCCGAAAAATACTCGGGCGCGGATGCATCGTTCATATCTTTTCCCCCAACTTCATCCATCTGGATCGACAGGCTATCTGTGCAACGCAGACAGAGGGCCAAACAAGGCACGTCAGCAAAAAGTATAGTCCATAGCTAACCAGGGCATCAACCTACGCCTTGTCGTCGCATCACTGTGATTCGATGTTCCAGCAAACTCCGTCGTCGGTTGGTGATTGAAGTGCGCCAGCAACGAGCACTCGTCCGTCCTCTCGACAAACCGCATCGTGAACTGGCGCACCAAGAACAGCGCGTTCACAGCTCTGAGCACGTGCGTGTCCACCGTCTGCGGCTTGCCGTCCACGGGGTCAGGCCCCACGGCGCCAGGGGCGAACGCTGCCAGCTCTCTCCGTCATCCCGGCCACCTTGCAGCTGAACGGCAGCGCGTGGATCACATAGCGCAGCAGCACGCGGAAGTTGCCTGACTGGAGGCTGCTCTGGGCTGTCAACGCACCAACAATTCCGGCCACAGTCAGCCCCACACGCTGCAATACTGCTGCAAGTCACTGCACTGCGTGTACCTAGCGTCTCCCCGTACTCGCGCGTGAGCAGCTCCACCTGCGCCTGCGACAACTGCGGCAGCGGCTTGGGGCCCGCCAGCACCGCGTGGTACGCCGCGTCTCCGCGAGGCACGGGCGTCTCCCCGACAATCTTCTCGAAGGCCGCTCTCTCCTGCGCAGAGGCGAAGATCTGCTCCACTGCGGCAGCCGTGGCGGGTGACGAAGTCGACGCTCCCATGACGAGCGTAGCAACAGCAAGAGACCGAAGAAGGAAATGACGTACCAAGACGTTATTTTCGGGCTATTTTCGGACTCGGCACCCCATTGGTGAAAACGAGAGATGGATACATTTCGGATAATGTAGCCATGTGCGCTTCAACAGCTCTACTGCTGCTCGATGTCGAACTCGCAGAGCAGCGGGAGGTGGTCGGACGGAGAGATGGTGCTGGGCAGCGCGACCTCCCTGCTGGCGTCCTCGAACGACATGATCTCCATGAGCGCCGCCGGTCGCAGCCTGGGTGAGCGGTAGAAGATGTAGTCCAGCGTGCCCACGAAGCGCGGCACCAGCTTGCCGTCATCTGTTTTCGCGTCGCCGTTGACGTTCGTGAAAGCGGGTTCTCCATCTGGGCTGAACTGTGCGTAAGCGCTGCTGAAGTGGTTGTTTACCGTGATGAAGCTGTACACTTTGCTGTCTGGCAGCGAGTTGAAGTCGCCGGAAAAGATGGTCGGGGTGGACGCATCCAGTGTGCTAGTAAACGCCTCGATTGCGCGCAGCATTCGGCGCGATTGCAGGAGCTTCACGTCTTCTTGCATCGGATCCCAAAACAAGTGCGTTGTCGCGACTACAAAATCCAATGGCGTATCGACGTGCTGGAAGTGAACGACTGCGCCGACGCTGCCCCTCTGGGAGGCCCTCGAAAGCAGCTCGTGGTCGATGTCTGTTCGCCAAAAGACAGGGATTCGTCGGTCAATACTGGTTTGCGCTTCAGCTAACAAAAATATAAGTGCGCGGGCCGTGCTTACCTGACTCGTCTCCGTTAGGCGGGTCAGACTTAACTGCGTGGACTCCCTCACCTTCAGCTTCTTCGCATTCCAAAGCACCGCCACACCATCCGGCTTGGTACTCGTTTTCTTTACGAAGAGGCTAAACACAGAGGTGATAACAGCGAATAAAATGAATTCACAGCATTCAATCAAGCTTTCCAATGCGTATTTGAGCCGGTACCCCTCATATCCGAGCCTTTTCATCGCGTCGGCCCAAAATTCGTTGTAGTTGTCAACTTCCTGTTCCAGAACCAGCAATCAACTGCAGATTTTAGAATCAGCAGCACAAATAACCTCCCTCAAACGTTACGGCGTCGTCTACCTGCAGACAGATGACGTCGGGTGCCACGGGGAGACTCGACGAGAAGACTGCCTCCTGCCAACACCAGCAGCAAAATCACGCCATCAACACATTTGCCGGCACTGCAACCCACTGCTCCCGCTGCGTACCAAGTTCTTGGACCTATTCTTCCACCGGAGCTCGCTGGACTTGCAGTACGGGAAGAAGGTCGAGCGCACGTAGCACTGCGCCAGCACGTTGTACGTCATGACCCGAAGCTTCTGCGAGGAACCAGAGGCTGAAGCCAGCACGTCCGCGTGCGCACATCACACACAGAGGTCAGACCCGCGACGACGACTCGCATTTCGGCCCGCAGACCCGCACGCACCGGCGCCAGCGCGCAGCGCGCATGCCAGCGTCTTCATGGCTACAGGTGGAGCAATAAGCGGAGCCCGAACCTATGTGCGGTGATTGGCCAGATAGTTAAGTCCGGCCAATCACGTGGCGGTATTTCGCGGAATCTTTTCGGCGAATGACAGCGCTGTATTTAAGTTTGCGGCCGTTTGAGTGGCTGAAAGCTGGCGGGCCGATTGAATGGCGAGCACGCTCTCGTCTGGGCCTCCGATATTCCCGAGCGCGAGTAGTGCTGAAATCACAAAGGCTTCCTCAATTCAAAGGTAAGGGACGAGCTAGTGTCCCCGCGTGTGTCGCGCCCGGCCACGGCCCCCTCCGGCTGGAATGGATGCGCATCATCAGTGGAGCGATGCCCAGACAGCAAATGAACGCAGCAGGCCAGCCGCAGGACAGGGCAGGCGGCAAGCAAGCAGGGACAGCAGCGTTGACGCATACAGAGAGCACAGGGGCCTAATGCTGCGTGTTGCTTGTAGATGGTGCAGGTTACTCCCGTCATCCGCCCGAAGATCGTCAAGAAGAAGGTGACGAAGTTCAAACGTCACCAGTCCAACCGCTTCAAGCGCGTCCCGGAGTCATGGCGTCGCCCGAAGGGTATTGACGGCCGCGTGCGCCGGAAATTCAAGGGCGCCATCAAGATGCCGAACGTCGGCTACGGCTCCAACAAGAAGACGCGCCACCTGCTGCCCAACGGCTTCCTCAAGTTCGTGGTCAACAACGTGGCCGAGCTCGAGGTGCTGCTCATGCACAACCGCAAGTACTGCGCCGAGATCGCCCACAACGTGTCGGGCCGCAAGCGCCGCGAGATCATCGAGCGCGCCGAGCAGCTCAACGTGCGCGTGACCAACCCCAACGCCCGCGTGCGTGCTGAGGAGAACGAGTAAGCGTTCTGCTCGACGAGCGACCAACTACAGGAGTGACGACTCGACGCGCGCGAGACGCCCGTGCGTCTCGGTGTTGAGGCGGAGCTTTACGACGAGGACAGGAGCCAACTGTGAGAAAGCAAGGAAGCAGCTCCAGCCCCAGGCGATAACCGATAATGCACCGTTTGGCGCCCAGCTGGATTTGTGGACTAGCTCGAGTGTAGTGTGTTTCCGATTGCGTTTACCTGTGTGCTGTCTCATGGTGCTGTGCGTTGTGCTAGTGCGCGTCAGGCAGGCCAAGGCTTGTTACACGAAGTGAAGCGGTTCGGTGTGGAAATGGGACCGATTAGTTACGGGAGCTTGGCTGCGATAGGGTGA
This sequence comes from Phytophthora cinnamomi, assembly GCF_018691715.1. NCBI lineage: Eukaryota > Oomycota > Peronosporomycetes > Peronosporales > Peronosporaceae > Phytophthora > Phytophthora cinnamomi. The sequence goes on along the minus strand of NW_027151063.1, from coordinate 4,821 downwards.
AGTTGCCTGGCTGTTCAACTACAAGATCTTGTCCCGGCGGTGCGTGAAGTGGTGTCGGAATGCAAATCACGTACCAAGCCAGGATACGCAGAGCGCCATGGATGTGTTTTTCAGGATGGTTACACGTTTACTGCTTATTCACACATGTTGTAGTGCATATTCAATGGCGCCTCAGTGAGTGTACACCACGCGCAAGAGTTCGAAGCCTTCGGGCCGATGCCACTTCAAACGATGGGCTCTTCGTCGGTGTCGTCGCTTCCTTTCTGAAACACCACCTAAGCACAAGTCAGAGGACAGGATCTGAGCTATGGCGCCATCAAGCCAACGAGTAACTGGGCAGTACCTCTTCAAACAACTTGTGAATTTCCACCCATTCGGGATGGTCGTCGCCCTTCTTCATCAACATATCCAGGATATCCCGATAGCAATCCTCCAGCAAAACTCTCGCCTCGGGAGTCAGCAAACTTAGAGTGCCAAAGCTGCCACTGGGTCCGCATCGTCTGAATACGCTGTCTCTGTAGCACTTCGAGTCCAGCTTGAATATCCACAATCCCACTCTCAAGATATTGCTGTCGTGTTGGTCGAGTGGAGCCGTGCTTTCTAATAAGATGATTGACCTCTTCATTTGTGTCGTCCAGCTCCTTCAGGTCTTGTGTCTGCTGTAGAAATGATGCGAGAAAGGATGCACGAAGTGCTCTGGTCAGCACGCCAATGTATTGCGCCAAAGCTTCCTCCGCTCGCTGCTTGTACTGCCCAGCAGCAACCATCTAACACCAGCAAAATGTTAGCATCTCGTCGGCCAGGCTGGATCTACGTTTTCATGAATACTAGTAAAATTTTACCTTCTGCAAGTCTAATACAACCACCAGAGCTTGGTTAAACAACTCCGATACTTTCTTCGCGAGCTCATATTCTTGCTCGGCTTGAGTCAGTTCTTCTTTACACGCCTGCTCGACAGTCTTAGCTGTCCTCAATATGTCGCTCGCACGATTCACAGCACTTTGGTTTTCACGCGAAGCCGAATTCAAAAGGCTTCCGTCTTCTCTCTGACGCTTACCATCATCTCTTCCGTGTTCTGCGTGGCTTGCTTCGCAGCAGCACCATTCATTCACATTTTGCTGCACTGAGATAAAATTTCCTCGAGCTGCTGAGTCTGATCTTGGTGCCGCTGGTGGGCGACCTTTTGACGACGCTCCTGCTCGGCTTCACTTATGGGAGCTTAGAGCAGCAAGCTAACAGTCGCTGTGACAGCTTCGCTGCAACTTTCAATAAGATTCAGACAAGCATCCACGTGCTCTGCCGTCATCTGCTCAGGTTTTAATCCTTCAGCAGTCTTGTCGCGCTGCATAGCTGTCGCTTCGACTCTCTTGTGAAGAACTTCTAGATGCGCCACCGCGTTGGTCTAAGAGATTAACACGGGTGAGTATTAGAACTGCATGGTCATGCTGCAGTGGTGACGTTCGTACCATATCTGGGTCTTCGCTGGTGGACCTGCGGTCTGTTCCGGCAGCAAAGCGGCGCATCTCTTCGCACAACGCAACAACCACTGCCTTGAGGTTCATCCTGGCCAAGGGATCGAAATCTACAGTATCTAAGACGATCGTGGCCAGGGTCGGATCCATCGCCCCAACAATCTGGTTCAGGCGGTCACATAGCTCTTGGAAGGTTGCTTCCTCTCTCCCGAGTCTGCTTCCTCCTCGGGTTCTTCTTCATCCGAATCCAGGCTCTTCTTGACCTTCTTGCGCTTCGATGCGTCGTTTGCGGACAGGGCTCGCAGACAGCCATCGTGTCCTTGTAGACGCTTCTCAAAGTTGGCATCTCGCTGTATGCATCAGCAGAAAATGCCAGTAAACTTCTGTGAGCCACTGTTTGCATCGACTAGCGAGCTAAACAACCAACCTTATATTCGTGGCAGAATTTGGTCCGTTTTGGATTCGTCTTGGTGTTTTCCCGACGACGATGACGCCACACCGACGGCTTACAACTCCCTAGCATCCGTCTTCGGCACCGCGATGCGGTCGAGGTATTGCATGGTGTCGATGGCCCACGGCTGGTCGTCGTCGTCGTCGTCCGTTCTGTCCTTGTAGTAGCTTTCGCAAATATCCCCTACGCAGCGACCGGCAAAGTGAGCTTTGCAGGCTTGGCTTCACCTCCCAGTATTCAGGCGTACCAACTTTCAGGCCTGCGCGTTTCGCAGGAGACGCGTTCTCCACCGAAGACACGACGACCTTGCCGCTCGCATTCGCTCGGACTTGAAAGCCCAGCGACGTCTCGGTCATGAGCACCAGCAGAAATCGCTGCACGTAAAGGGTTAGCGACTGAGTGCGCGCGCCGATATAGCAGACGACAGTGCTGTCCGCCTACTCACCGTGCGCTGGTACTTGCGATAGATCGGGCCCATGGTGTGCAGGCCCCAGCAGGAACGTGGATCGCTTTGGTCGACAGCGGATACCCTCGCTATAGTCACACAACGTTTCAGAATATGTGTCAGAATATGTGTATTTTGTGGCTTACCTGGGCTGCTAGACGCTCTGCTTGAAGTGCCCCGGAGTTCCTTCGCCCAGCTCCACAAGCGCAGTCAGTCAAACTTTACGGAGATGTACATGATGCGGTCATCGATAGCAGATAGACACTGGTTGCAGTGTGCTCTCATCATCAGCTATCGCTTTGCCATTTCGCTGTATCAGGTGACAGTCGACCATCCACTTCCGGCGGTATCTGTCCACACCACGACGCTTTCTGTCTTGATCACGACCGCGTTTACGTAGAAATTGATAAGCGCGATAGGACACCGGGCTTGCAGGCCTGGCTTCATAAGCTCTGGGCCCGAGAACCCACGACGCTTACTCCAGCAGCAGCAGACTGCTGCTATTATATACGCTCTCTTGCTTGCTACAAGACCTCGTGCGAACTCCCGTCGCTTCAAATGCACTGGCCCAGCGTCGAAAACAGCAACAAGGACGTGCGTGAGCAAACCTCGCGATTGCGTTTTGGCTCAATCATTCCCATGCAAAGCCTCTGCAACCGCATGAGCATCCTGTTCGCTAGTCTTGCGGTCGCGGGTGTCAAGCCTGAGGCTGGCAGCGGCACTCCCGAGCTGGCGAGATAGACATGCGTCCCTGCTCGCTGCTGCTGCTGCGCGCCGCCCGCCAGGGCGCCGGCGGCGTCTCGACGGCGACGCCGATGTCGCTGCGCTCTGCGGGTCTGGGCGGCGTGCGCTGCATCTCAAGCGCGCGGCGGAGGCGCGGCGCGAGTCCATCAAGATGCGCAACCGCCGCGCCGTCATGTACTTGGCGGGCACGGCCATCGCCTGGGTGGGCATCTCGTACGCCGCCGTGCCGCTGTACAAGATCTTCTGCCAGATGACGGGCTTCGGAGGCACCACGCAGCGCGTCGAGTTCGTGGCCGACAAGCTCACGCCGCGCGAGGACGCCAAGCCCATCCGCATCACGTTCGACGGCGGCGTGAGCGCCAACATGCCGTGGGTCTTCCGCCCGCAACAGCGCGACCTGCTGCTCGTGCCTGGTGAGACAGCGCTGGCCTTCTACACGGCCAAGAACAAGACGGACAAGGCCATCACGGGCGTGGCCACGTACAACGTGTACCCGCCGTCGGCCGGCGTGTACTTCAACAAGATCCAGTGCTTCTGCTTCGAGGAGCAGCGGCTCAAGGCCAACGAGGAGATCGACATGCCCGTGTTCTTCTTCATCGACCCCGAGATCTGCGACGATCCGTCCATGAACGGCGTGCACAACATCACCCTGTCCTACACGTTCTTCAAGACCGACGACGTCAGCGAAGATGAAGTGGACGACGAGGACTGAGTGCGACTTACCGGGGCTAAGCAGGCTCCAGGATTCAGGAGAGTTCATAAGTATTGGAGATGGAAATCCAAGAAGCGGGTGGGGAGCTACCAAGGTATGAGGCATCGCTGAGCACGAACACCTGGAATCCGCGAGTTAGACGACGGAAACAAGTACAGTTTGACATTTTGCTTCGTGTCGCCTTCCACTTGCTCTCACAGCTCGCGTTCTGGTGGTCGGCTTTGCCCTCATCTGCTCGTCTACAACTTTCGCACCACGTCACAGATTCATCTTCCATTGGCCGAAAATTCAAACGTCTTTTCCTCCAATCCGGCTGCGCTTCCCCACCCGCTTTTCCGCGCGGGGCTGCATACAAAGAACAAGTGAACGAGCGCCGAAGGACGCATTACCGAGTCGAGCAGCATGGCCAGCAAGGAGGAGCACAACGACGACGAGATCCGCGAGCAGGACCGCTTCCTGCCCACCGCCAACATCTCGCGCATCATGAAGGTGTCGCTGCCGTCCACGGCCAAGATCGCCAAGGACGGCAAGGAGACGGTGCAGGAGTGCGTGAGCGAGTTCATCTCGTTCATCACGAGCGAGGCCAGCGACAAGTGCCAGCAGGAGAAGCGCAAGACCATCAACGGCGACGACATCATCTGGGCCATGAGCACGCTGGGCTTCGACAGCTACGTGGAGCCGCTCAAGCTCTACCTGCAGAAGTACCGCGAGTCGGTCAAGGTGGAGAAGAACGACAAGAAGGACAACGTGGGCTCCTTCGGCGCGTCCTCGTAGACGCCCTGGGTAGGCAGGCGGGGCAGCAGCAGCAACAGCAGGAGGATGGAGCAGTAAATACACAGAAAAAACAACATATACAGGGGACTGGCTAGTTGAGGGAGAGCTCTGACTAACGACCGCTGTGGTTTCGAGCGTCTTGCAGCAGCTGCAGCATCTGGAGCTTCGACTTCCTGCGGGCGGCCTGCAGACACTCGACGACGCTGTCTCCGTAGTGGTCGCC